>NC_051279.1:34611460-34912176 GCF_015220745.1 Sebastes umbrosus | reverse complement strand
CTCCTTCTCACTCCTCCATATCACTACTCCATGTCACTCCTCCATGTCACTCTTCCATGTCTCTCATCCATGTCACTCCTCAATGAAACTCTTCCATGTCACTCCTCCATGTCGCTCCTCCTTGTCACTCCTCTATGTCACTCCTCCATTTCACTCTTCCATGTCAATACTCCATGTCACTCCTCTATGTCACTCCTCCTTGTCGCTCCTCCATGTCACTCCTCCATGTCGCTCCTCCACATCACTCCTCTATGTCACTACTCCAAGTCACTCCTCCTTCATGTCACTCCTCCATGTCACTCCTCCATTTCGGTCCTCCATATCGCTCCTCCATGTCGCTCCTCCATGTCACTCCTCCATGTCAATACTCCATGTAACTCCTCCATGAAGCTCCTCCATGTCACTCCTCCTTGTCACTATTTCTTGCCCCTCCATTTCACTCCTCTATGTCATCCCTTCATGTCACTCCTCAATAATACTCCTACATGTTGAGCCTCCATGTCGCTCCTCAATGTCACTCCTCCTTGTCACTCCTCCATGTCGCTCCTCCACATCACTCCTCTATGTCACTCCTCCATGTCGATCCTCCATGTAACTCCTCCATGTCAATCCTCCATTTCACTCCTACATATCACTCCAACATGTCACTCCTCCATGTCACTCCTCCATGTCACTCTTCCTTGCTCCTCAATGTCACTCCTCTATGTCACTCCTCCATGTCGCTCCTCCACATCACTCCTCTATGTCACTCCTCCATGTTGAGCCTCCATGTCGCCCTTCTCCTCCATGTCACTTCTCCATGTCACTCCTCTATGTCACTCCTCCATGTTGAGCCTCCATGTCACCCTTCAATGTCACTCCTCAATATCACTCCTATATGTTGAGCCTCCGTGTTGCTTCTCCATGTCACTCCTCCATGTCACTCCTCCTTCTCACTCCCTCATATCACTACTCCATGTCACTCCTCAATGTCGATCCCCCATGTCACTCCTATATGTCACTCCTCCATGTCACTCCTCCATATCAATCCTCCATGTCTATCCTCCATGTCGATCCTCCATGTCACTCCTACATGTCACTCCTTCATGTCACTCCTCCATCTCGCTCCTCCAAAACACTCCTCTATGTCACTCATCCATGTCACTCCTCCTTCATGTCATTCCTCCATGTCACTCCTCCATTTTTCTCATACATATCGCTCCTCCATGTCGCTCCTCCATGTCACTCCTCCTTCTCACTCCTCAATGTCGCTCATCCACATCACTCCTCTATATCACTCCTCAATGTTACTCCTCCATATCACTCCTCCATGTCACTTCTTCATGTCTTCCATGTCACTCCTCCAAGTCTCTCATCCATGTCGCTCCTCCATGTCACTCCTTCATGTCACTCCTCCATGTCACTCCTCCATTTCGCTCCTCCATATCGCTCCTCCATGTCGCTCCTCCATGTCACTCCTCTATGTCACTCCTCCATGTTGAGCCTCCATGTCGCCCTTCAATGTAACTCCTCAATATCACTCCTACATGTTGAACCTCCGTGTTGCTCCTCAATATCACTTCTTCATGTAATTTCTCCATTTCGCTCCTCCGCGTCAATCCTCTATGTCACTCCTCCATGTCACTCCTCTAGTTCACTCCTCTATGTCGATCCTGCATGTCACTCCTCCTTCTCACTCCTCAATGTCACTCATCCACATCACTCCTCTATATCACTCCTCAATGTTACTATTCCATATCACTCCTCCATGTCACTTCTTCATGTCTTCCATGTCACTCCTCCAAGTCTCTCATCCATGTCGCTCCTCCATGTCACTCCTACATGTCACTCCTCCATGTCACTCCTCCATGTTGCTCCTTCTTGCTTTTCCATGTCGCTCCTCCATGTCACTCCTCTATGTCACTCCTCCATGTTGAGCCTCCATGTCGCCCTTCAATATTACTCCTCCATGTCACTCCTCCATGTCACTACTCTATGTCACTCCTCCATGTTGAGCCTCCATGTCGCCCTTCAATGTCACTCCTCAATATAATTCCTACATGTTGAACCTCTGTGTTGCTCCTCAATATCACTTCTCCATGTAATTTCCCTATGTCGCTCCTCCACGTCAATTCTCTATGTCACTCCTCCATGTCACTCCTCTATGTAGATCCTCCATGTCACTCCTCCATGTCATTCCTACATGGCACTCCTCCATGTCACTCCTCCATGAAGCTCCTCCATGTCACTCTTCCTTGCTCCTCAATATCACTCCTCCATGTCACATCTCCATATCACTCCAACTTCTCACTCCTACACGTCAACCCTCCATGTCACTCCTCAATGAAACTCCTCCATGTCACTCCTCCATCTCGCTCCTCCACATCACTCCTCTATGTCACTCCTCCATGTCACTCCTCCTTCATGTCACTCCTCCATCTCACTCCTCCATTTTGCTCCTCCATATCGCTCCTCCATGTCGCTCCTCCATGTCACTCCTCCTTCTCAGTTCTCAATGTCGCTCATCCACATCTCTCCTCTATATCACTCCTCAATGTTACTCCTCCATATCACATCTCCATATCACTCCAACTTCTCACTCCTACACGTCAACCCTCCATGTCACTCCTCAATGAAACTCCTCCATGTCACTCCTCCATCTCGCTCCTCCACATCACTCCTCTATCTCACTCCTCCATGTCACTCCTCCTTCATGTCACTCCTCCATCTCACTCCTCCATTTTGCTCCTCCATATCGCTCCTCCTCCATGTCACTCCTCCTTCTCAATTCTCAATGTCGCTCATCCACATCTCTCCTCTATATCACTCCTCAATGTTACTCCTCCATATCACTCCTCCATGTCACTTCTTCATGTCTTCCATGTCACTCCTCCATGTCACATCTCCATATCACTCCAACTTCTCACTCCACCATGTCAACCCTCCATGTCACTCCTCAATGAAACTTCTCCATGTCACTCCTCCATGTCGCTCCTCCTCATCACTCCTCCATGTTGCTCCTCCACATCACTCCTCTATGTCACTCCTACATATCACTCCTCTATATCACTCCTCCATGTCGATCCTCCATGTCACTCCTCCATGTCAATCCTCCATGTCACTCCTACATATCACTCCAACATGTCACTCCTCCATGTCACTCCACCATGTCACTCTTCCTTGCTCCACAATGTCACTCCTCCATGTGACTCCTCTATGTCACTCCTCCATGTCGCTCCTCCTCATCACTCCTCCATGTTGCTCCTCCACATCAATCCTCTATGTCACTCCTACATGTTGAGCCTCCATGTCGCCCTTCAATGACACTCCTCCACGTCACTCTTCCTTGCTCCTCAATGTCACTCCTCCATGTCACTCATCCTTCTCACTCCTCCATATCACTACTCCATGTCACTCCTCCATGTCGATCCTCGATGTCACTCCTAAATGTCACTCCTCCATGTCACTCCTCCATGAAGCTCCTCCATGTCACTTCTCTGTCACTCTTCCTTGCTCCTCAATGTCACTCCTCCATGTCACTCCTCTATGTCACTCCTCCTTGCTGCTCCTCCATGTCACTCCTCCATGTTGCTCCTCCACATCACTCCTCTATGTCACTCCTCCATGTAACTCCTCCTTCAAGTCACTCCTCCATGTCACTCCTCCATTTCGCTCCTCCATATCGCTCCTCCATGTCGCTCCTCCATGTCACTCCTCTATGTCGATCTTCCATGTCACTGCTCCATGTCATTCCTACATGGCACTCCTCCATGTCACTCCTCCATGAAGCTCCTCCATGTCACTCCTCCATGTCACTCTTCCTTGCTCCTCAATATCACTCCTCCATCTCGCTCCTCCACATCACTCCTCTATGTCACTCCTCCATGTCACTCCTCTTTCATGTCACTCCTCCATCTCACTCTTCCTTGCTCCTCAATATCACTCCTCCATATTGCTCTTCAATGTTGCTCCTCTATGTCACTCCTCCATGTCACTCCTTCTTGCTTTTCCACGTTGCTCCTCCATGTCACACCTCTATGTCATTCCTCCATGTTGAGTCTCTATGTCGCCCTTTAATGTCACTCCTCAATATCACTCCTACATGTTGAGCCTCCGTGTTGCTCCTCAATATCACTTCTCCATGTCATTACTCCATGTTACTCCTCCACATCACTCTTCTATGTCACTCCTCCATGTCACTCCTCCAGATCACTCCTACATGTTAAGCCTCCGTGTTGCTCCTCTATGTCACTCCTCCATGTCGCTCCTCCATGTCACTCCTCTATGTCGATCCTCCATGTCACTACTCCTTGTCATTCCTACATGGCACTCCTCCATGTCACTCCTCCATGAAGCTCCTCCATGTCACTCCTCCATGTCACTCTTCCTTGCTCCTCAATATCACTCCTCCATGTCACTCCTCTATGTCACTCCTCCATGTCACATCTCCATATCACTGCTCCTTCTCACTCCTCCATATCACTACTCCATGTCACTCCTCCATGTTGATCCTCCATGTCACTCCTACATGTCACTCCTCCATGTCACTCCTCCATGAAGCTCCTCCATGTTGAGCCTCCATGTTGCACTTCAATGATACTCCTCCATGTCACTCCTTCTTGCTGCTCCACGTCGCTCCTCCATGTGACTCCTTCTTGCTGCTCCACTTTGCTCTTCCATGTAACTCCTCTATATCACTCCTCTATTTCGCTCCTCCAACTCACTCCTCTATGTCACTCCTCCATTTCACTCCTCCATATCACGTCACTCCTCTATGTCACTCCTCCATTTCGATTTTCCATTTCACTCCACCATGTCACTCCCCCTTGTCGATCATCCATGTTGCTCCTCCATGTCACTCCTCTTTGTCACTATTTCTTGCCCCTCCATTTCACTCCTCTATGTCATCCCTTCATGTCACTCCTCAATATCACTCCTACATGTTGAGCCTCCATGTCGCTCCTCAATGTCACTCCTCCATGTCGCTCCTCCACATCACTCCTCTAAGTCACTCCTCCATGTCGATCCTCCATGTAACTCCTCCATGTGAATCCTTCATGTCACTCCAACATATCACTCCAACATGTCACTCCTCCATGTCACTCCTCCATGTCACTCTTCCTTGCTCTTCAATGTCACTCTTACATGTCACTCCTCTATGTCACTCCTCCATTTCCTCCTCCACATCACTCCTCTATGTCACTCCTCCATGTTGAGCCTCCATGTTGCCCTTCAATGATACTCCTCCATGTCACTCCTCCATGTCACTCCTCTATGTCACTCCTCCATATCACTCCTACATGTCTATCCTCCATGTCGATCCTCCATGTCACTCCTACATGTCACTCCTCCATGTCACTCCTCCATGAAGCTCCTACATGTCACTCCTCCATGTCACTCTTCCTTGCTCCTCAATGTCACTCCTCCATGTCACTCCTCTATGTCACTCCTCCATGTCACTCCTTCTTGCTGCTCCACGTCGCTCCTCCATGTGACTCCTTCTTGCTGGTCCACTTAGCTCTTCCATGTAACTCCTCTATATCACTCCTCTATTTCGCTCCTCCAACTCACTCCTCTATGTCACTCCTCCATTTCACTCCTCCATATCACGTCACTCCTCTATGTCACTCCTCCATTTCGATTTTCCATTTCACTCCACCATGTCACTCCCCCATGTCGATCCTCCATGTCACTCCTCCATGTCACTCCTCCATGTCACTCCTCTATGTCACTCCTCCATGTCACTCCTCCATGTCGCTATTCCATGTGACTCCTCCATGTCATTCCACCAACTCACTCCTCCATGTCACTCCTCATGTCACTCCTCTATGTCACTCCTCCATTTCACTCCTCCATGTCACTCCTTCATGTCGCTACACCAACTCACTCCTATTGTCAATCCTTCATGTCGCTACACCAACTCAATCCTCCTTGTCACTCCTCCATGTCACTCATCCATATCATTCCTCCATGTCACTCCTTTATGTCACTCCTCCATGTCACTTCTATATGTCTTCCATGTCACTCCTCCATGTCACTCCTCCATGTTGCTCCTCCATGTCACTCCTCCATGTCACTCCTCCATGTCACTCCTCCATGTCACTACTCCATGTCGCTATTCCATGTCACTCCTCCATGTCGCTACATCAACTCACTCTTCCATGTCACTCCTCCATTTCACTCCACCACGTCACTCCTCTACGTCACTCCTCATGTCACTCCACCATATCATTCCTCCATGTCACTCCTTTATGTCACTCCTATATGTCATTCCCCCATGTCGCTACTCCATGTCACTCCTCCTTGTTACTCCTCCATGTCAAAAATCCATATCATTCCTCCATGTCACTCCTTTATGTCACTCCTCCAAGTCACTCCTCCATGTCACTTCTGTATGTCTTCCATGTAACTCTTCCATGTCCCTCCTCCATGTGACTACTCCATGTCACTCCTCCATGTTGCTCCACCATGTCAATCCTCCATGTCGCTACACCAACTCAATCCTCCTTGTCACTCCTCCATGTCATTCATCCATATCATTCCTCCATGTCACTCCTTTATGTCACTCCTCCAAGTCACTCCTTCATGTCACTTCTATATGTCTTCCATTTCACTCCTCCATGTCACTCCTCCATGTTGCTCCTCCATGTCACTCCTCCATGTCACTCCTCCATGTCACTCCTCCATGTCGCTATTCCATGTCACTCCTCCATGTCGCTACATCAACTCACTCTTCCATGTCACTCCTCCATTTCACTCCACCACGTCACTCCTCTACGTCACTCCTCATGTCACTCCACCATATCATTCCTTCATGTCACTCCTTTATTTCACTCCTATATGTCATTCCTCCATGTCTCTACTCCATGTCACTCCTCCTTGTTACTCCTCAATGTCAAAAATCCAAATCATTCCTCCATGTCACTCCTTTATGTCACTCCTCCAAGTCACTCCTCCATGTCACTTCTGTATGTCTTCCATGTAACTCTTCCATGTCCCTCCTCCATGTGACTCCTCCATGTCACTCCTCCATGTTGCTCCTCCTTGTCACTCCTCCATGTCACTCATCCATGTCACTCCTTTATGTCACTCCTCCAAGTCACTCCTTCATGTCACTTCTATATGTCTTCCATGTCACTCCTCCATGTCACTCCTCCATGTTGCTCATCCATGTCACTCCTCCATGTCACTCCTCCATGTCACTCCTCCATGTCGCTATTCCATGTCACTCCTCCATGTCGCTACATCAACTCACTCTTCCATGTCACTCCTCCATTTCACTCCACCACGTCACTCCTCTACGTCACTCCTCATGTCACTCCACCATATCATTCCTCCATGTCACTCCTTTATTTCACTCCTATATGTCATTCCCCCATGTCTCTACTCCATGTCACTCCTCCTTGTTACTCCTCAATGTCAAAAATCCAAATCATTCCTCCATGTCACTCCTCCATGTCGCTACTCCATGTGACTCCTGCAAGTCGCTCCACCAACTCACTCCTCCATGTCACTCCTCCATGTCACTCCTCGACATCACTCCTCTATGTCACTCCTCCATGTCACATCTCCATGTCACTCCTCCATGTAGCTACTCCGTGTCACTCCTCCATGTCGCTACACCAACTCACTCCTCATGTCACTCCTCCATGTCGCTACTCCATGTCACTCCTCCATGTCTCTACAACAACTCAATCCTCCTTGTCACTCCTCCATGTCACTCATCCATGTCATTCCTCCATGTCACTCCTTTATGTCACTCCTCCAAGTCACTCCTCCATGTCACTTCTATATGTCTTCCATGTCACTCCTCCATGTCCCTCTTCCATGTCACTCCTCCATGTCGCTACTCCATGTTGCTCCTCCATGTCATTCCTCCATGTCACTCCTTTATGTCACTCCTCCAAGTCACTCCTCCATGTCACTTCTATATGTCTTCCATGTCACTCCTCCATGTCCCTCCTCCATGTCTCTCCTCCATGTCGCTACTCCATGTCACTCCTCCATGTCGCTACACCAACTCAATTCTCCTTGTCACTCCTCCATGTCACTCATCCATGTCATTCCTCTATGTCACTCCTTTATGTTACTCCTCCAAGTCACTCCTCCATGTCACTTCTATATGTCTCCCATGTCACTCCTCCATGTCCCTCCTCCATGTCACTCCGCCATGTCACTCATCCATGTCCCTCCGCCATGTCACTCCACCATATCAATCCTCCTTGCTGATCCGCCCTGTCAATTCTCCATGTCACTCCTCCATATCTCTCCTCCACGTCAATCCTCTATGTCACTCCTCCATGTCACTCCTCCAAGTCGCTCCTCCATGTCACTCCTTTATGTCACTCCTCCAAGTCACTCCTCCATGTCGCTACTCCATGTGACTCCTTCATGTGACTCCTCCATGTCACTCCTTTATGTCACTCCTCCAAGTCACTCCTCCATGTCGCTACTCCAAATGACTTCTGCAAGTCGCTCCACCAACTCACTCCTCCATGTCACTCCTCCACATCACTCCTCTATGTCACTCCTCCATGTCACATCTCCGTGTCACTCCTCCATGTAGCTACTCCATGTCACTCCTCCATGTCGCTACACCAACTCACTCCTCATGTCACTCCTCCATGTCGCTACTCCATGTCACTCCTCCATGTCGCTACAACAACTCAATCCTCCTTGTCACTCCTCCATGTCACTCATCCATGTCATTGCTCCATGTCACTCCTTTTTGTCACTCCTCCAAGTCACTCCTCCATGTCACTTCTATATGTCTTCCATGTCACTCCTCCATGTCCCTCCGCCATGTCACTCCTCCATGTCGCTACTTCATGTCACTCCTCCATGTCGCTACACCAACTCAATTCTCCTTGTCACTCCTCCATGTCACTCATCATGTCATTCCTCCATGTCACTCCTTTATGGCACTCCTCCAAGTCACTCCTACATGTCACTTCTATATGTCTTCCATGTCACTCCTCCATGTCCCTCCTCCATGTCACTCCTCCATGTCACTCATCCATGTCCCTCCGCCATGTCACTCCACCATATCAATCCTCCTTGCTGATCCGCCCTGTCACTTCTCAATATCACTCCGCCATGTCACTCCTCCATGTCACTCCGGAATGTCACTCCAGAATGTCACTCCTCCATATACCTCCTCCATGTCACTCCTCCATATCGATCCTCTTTTTTTGCTCCTCCATGTCGCTCCTCCATGTAACTCCTCCCTGTCTTCCATGTCACTCCTCCATGTATCTCCTCCATGTCAGTCCTCCATTTCGCTCCTCCATTTCACTCCTCCATGTAACTCCAGAATGTCGCTCTTCCTAGTCACTCCTCCATGTTTATCCTCCATGTCGCTCCTCCTTGCTCCTCCATATCACTCCTCCATGTCGTTCTTTCATGTCACTCCACAATGTCGCTCTTCCATGATACTCCAGAATGTCAATCCAGAATGTCCCTCCAGATTGTCACTCCTCCATGTCCCTCCTCCATGTCACTCCTCCATGTCGATCCTCTTTTTTGCTCCTACATGTCGCTCCTCCATGTCACTCCTCCATCTCTACCATGTCACTCCTCCATGTCACTCCTCCATGTCGATCCACCTTGTTGCTCCTCCATGTCGATCCTCTATGTAGCTCCTCCATGTCGATCCTCCATGTCGCTCCTCCATGTCACTCCTCCATGTCGATCCTCTATGTTGCTCCTCCATGTCGATCCTCCATGTCACTCCTATATGTAGATCCTACATGTCACTCCAGAATTTCACTCCAGAATTTAACTGTAGAATGTCACTCCTCCATGTCACTCTTTGTTGTTGATCCTCGATGTCACTCCTAAATGTCATTCCTCCATGTCACTCCTTCTTGCTGCTCCATGTCACTCCTCTATGTCACTCTTCTATTTCACTCCTCCACGTCACTCCTCTATATCACCCCTCCATTTCACTCCTCAATATTACGTCACTCCTCCATGTCACTCCTTCTTGCTGCTCCACGTCGCTCCTCCATGTCACTCCTCTACATCACTCCTCTATGTCACTCCTCCATGTCACTCCTCCATGTCACTCCTCCATCTCACTCCTCTATGTCACTCTTTCTTGCTCCCCCAAGTAACTCCTCTATGTCACTCCTCCATGTCACTCCTTCTTGCTGCTCCACGTCGCTCCTCCGTGTCTCTCCTTGTTGCTGCTCCATGTCGCTCCTCCATGTCACTCCTCTATATCACTCCTCTATTTCGCTCCTCCAACTCACTCCTCAATGTCACTCCTCCATGTCACTCCTTCATGTCGCTCCTCCATGTCTCTCCTCCATGTCACTCCTCCATGTCGATCCTCCATGTAACTCCCCCATGTCAATATTACATGTCGCTTCTCCATATCTTCCATGTCACTCCTCCGTGTATCTCCTCCATGTCGCTCCTCCATGTCACTCCAGAATGTCACTCCAGAATATCAACCTTCCATTTCCTCCCGCCATGTCACTCCTCCATGTCACCCCTCCATGTCACTCCTCCATGTCACTCCATCTTGCTGCTCCATGTCGCTCCTCCATGTCACTCCTTCTTGCTGCTCCATGTCACTCCTCCTTCTCACTCCTCCATATCACTCCTCCACGTCACTCCTCCATGTCAATCCTCAATGTCACTCCTCCTTCTCACTCCTCCATGTCACTCCGCCATGTCACTCCTCTATTTCACTCCTCCATGTCACTCTTCCTTGCTCCTCAATGTCACTCCTCCATGTCACTCCTCTATGTCACTCCTCCACATCACTCCTCCATTTCGCTCCACCATATCGCTCCTCCATGTTGCTCCTCCATGTCACTCCTCCATATCACTCCTCTATGTCACTCTTCCTTGCTCCTCAATGTCACTCCTCTATTTCGCTCCTCCAACTCACTCCTCTATGTCATCCCTTCATGTCACTCCTCAATAATACTCCTCCATATTGCGCCTCCATCTCGCTCCTCCATGTCACTCCTCCATATCACTCCTCCATGTCACTTCTTCATGTCTTCCATGTCACTCCTCCATGTCTCTCATCCATGTCGCTCCTCCATGTCACTCCTACATGTCACTCCTCCATATCACTTCTCCATGTCGCTCCTCTATGTCAGTCCTCCATGTCACTCCTTCTTGCTTTTACACATCGCTCCTCCATGTCACTCCTCCATGTCACTCCTCCATGTCACTCCTCTATGTCACTCCTCCATGTTGAGCCTCCATGTCGACCTTCAATGATACTCCTCCATGTCACTCCTCCATGTCACTCCTCTATGTCACTCCTCTATGTTGAGCCTCCATATCGCCCTTCAATGTCACTCCTCAATATCACTCCTATATGTTGAGCCTCCGTGTTGCTTCTCCATGTCACTCCTCCATGACGATCTTTAAATTCACTCCTCCATGTCCGTATTCCATGTTGCTACTCCTTGTCACTCCTCCATGTAACTCCTCCATGTCACTCCTCCATGTAGATCCTCTGTGTCACTCCTACAAGTCACTCCTCCATTCACTCCTCCATGAAGCTCCTCCATGTCACTCTTCCATGTCGCTCCTCCTCGTCACTCCTCTATGTCACTCCTCCATGTGACTCTTCCACGTCTCTCATCCATGTCACTCCTACATGTCACTTCTCCATTTCGCTCCTCCATATCGCTCCTCCATGTCGCTCCTCCATGTCACTCCTCCATGTCAATCCTCCATGTCAATACTCCATGTCACTCCTCCAAGTTCATCCTCCATGTCACTCCTCCATGTCACTCCTCCATGTCAATCCTTCTTGCTTTTCCACGTCGCTCCTCCATGTCACTCCTCCATGTCACTCCTCTATGTCACTCCTCCATATTGAGCCTCCATGTCGCCCTTCAATGTCACTCCTCAATATCACTCCTACATGTTGAGCCTCCGTGTTGCTCCTCAATATCAATTCTCCATGTCATTACTCCATGTCGCTCCTCCACGTCACTCTTCTATGTCACTCCTCCATGTCACTCCTCCAGGTCACTCCTCTCTGTCGATCCTCCATGTCAATCCTCCATGTCATTCCTACATGGCACTCCTCCATGTCACTCCTCCATGAAGCTCCTTCATGTCACTCCTCTATGTCACTCCTCCTCGTCACTCCTCTATGTCAGTCCTCCATGTCACTCTTCCTCGTCACTCCTCTATGTCACTCATCCATGTCACTCTTCCATGTCTCTCATCCATGTCACTCCTCAATGAAACTCCTCCATATCACTCCTCCAAGTCACTCCTCCATGTCGATCCTCCATGTCACTCCTCCATGTCACTCCTCCATATCGCTCCTCTATGTCACTCCTCCATGTCACTCCTCCATGTCGCTATTCCATGTGACTCCTCCATGTCATTCCACCAACTCACTCCTCCATGTCACTCCTCATGTCACTCCTCCATGTCACTCCTCTATGTCACTCCTCCATGTTGAGCCTCCATGTCGCCCTTCAATGTCACTCCTCTATGTCGATCCTCCATGTCACTTCTCCATGTCATTCCTACATGGCACTCCTCCATGTCACTCCTCCATGAAGCTCCTCCATGTCACTCCTCCATGTCACTCTTCCTTGCTCCTCAATATCACTCCTCCATGTCACTCCTATGTCACTCCTCCATGTCACATCTCCATATCACTCCTCCTTCTCACTCCTCCATATCACTACTCCATGTCACTCCTCCATGTCACTACCCCATCTCACTCCTCCATGTCACTCCTCCATGTCACTCCTCTATGTCACTCCTCCATGTTGAGCCTCCATGTCACCCTTCAATGTCACTCCTCAATATCACTCCTACATGTTGAGCCTCCGTGTTGCTCCTCAATATCACTTCTCCATTTCATTACTCCATGTCGCTCCTCCACGTCACTCTTCTATGTCACTCCTCCATGTCACTCCTCCAGGTCACTCCTCTATGTCGATCCTCCATGTCACTCCTCCATGTCATTCCTACATGTCACTCCTCCATGTCACTCCTCCATGTAGCTCCTCCATGTCACTCCTCCATGTCACTCTTCCTTGCTCCTCAATGTAACTCCTCCATGTCACTCCTCTATGTCAATCCTCCAAGTCACATCTCCATATCACTCCAACTTCTCACTCCTCCATGTCACCCCTCCATGTCGCTCCTCCTCGTCACTCCTCTATGTCACTCCTCAATGTCACTCTTCCTCATCACTCCTCTATGTCACTCCTCCATGTCACTCTTCCATGTCTCTCATCCATGTCGCTCCTCAATGAAACTCCTCCATGTCACTCCTCCATGTCGCTCCTCCTCGTCACTCCTCTATATCACTCCTCCATGTGACTCTTCCACGTCTCTCATCCATGTCACTCCTCAATGAAACTCCTCCATGTCACTCCTCCAAGTCGCTCCTCCATGTCGATCCTCCATGTCACTCCTCCATGTCACTCCTCCATATCGCTCCTCTATGTCACTCCTCCATGTCACTCCTCCATGTCGCTATTCCATGTGACTCCTCCATGTCATTCCACCAACTCACTCCTCCATGTCACTCCTCATGTCACTCCTCCATGTCACTCCTCTATGTTACTCCTCCATGTTGAGCCTCCATGTCGCCCTTCAATGTCACTCCTCAATATCACTCCTACATGTTGAGCCTCCGTGTTGCTCCTCAATATCAATTCTCCATGTCATTACTCCATGTTGCTCCTCCACGTCACTCTTCTATGTCACTCCTCCATGTCACTCCTCCAGGTCACTCCTCTCTGTCGATCCTCCATGTCAATCCTCCATGTCATTCCTACATGGCACTCCTCCATGTCACTCCTCCATGAAGCTCCTTCATGTCACTCCTCTATTTCACTCCTCCTCGTCACTCCTCTATGTCAGTCCTCCATGTCACTCTTCCTCGTCACTCCTCTATGTCACTCCTCCATGTCACTCTTCCATGTCTCTCATCCATGTCACTCCTCAATGAAACTCCTCCATGTCACTCCTCCAAGTCGCTCCTCCATGTCGATCCTCCTTGTCACTCCTCCATATCACTCCTCCATGTCGATCCTCCATGTCACTCCTCCATGTCACTCCTCCATGTCACTCCTCCATGTCGCTATTCCATGTGACTCCTCCATGTCATTCCACCAACTCACTCCACCATGTCACTCCTCATGTCACTCCTCTATGTCACTCCTCCATTTCACTCCTCCATGTCGCTACACCAACTCACTCCTATTGTCACTTCTCCATGTCGCTACTCCATGTCAATCCTCCATGTCGCTACACCAACTCAATCCTCCTTGTCACTCCTCCATGTCACTCATCCATATCATTCCTCCATGTCACTCCTTTATGTCACTCCTCCAAGTCACTCCTCCATGTCACTTCTCTATGTCTTCCATGTCACTCCATGTCACTCCTCCATGTTGCTCCTCCATGTCACTCCTCCATGTCACTCCTCCATGTCACTCCTCCATGTCACTACTCCATGTCGCTATTCCATGTCACTCCTCCATGTCGCTACATCAACTCACTCTTCCATGTCACTCCTCCATTTCACTCCACCACGTCACTCCTCTACGGCACTCCTCATGTCACTCCACCATATCATTCCTCCATGTCACTCCTTTATGTCACTCCTATATGTCCTTCCCCCATGTCGCTACTCCATGTCACTCCTCCTTGTTACTCCTCCATGTCAAAAATCCATATCATTCCTCCATGTCACTCCTTTATGTTACTCCTCCAAGTCACTCCTCCATGTCCCTTCTGTATGTCTTCCATGTAACTCTTCCATGTCCCTTCTCCATTTGACTCATCCATGTCACTCCTCCATGTTGCTCCTCCATGTCAATCCTCCATGTCGCTACACCAACTCAATCCTCCTTGTCACTCCTCCATGTCACTCATCCATATCATTCCTCCATGTCACTCCTTTATGTCACTCCTCCAAGTCACTCCTCCATGTCACTTCTATATGTCTTCCATGTCACTCCTCCATGTCACTCCTCCATGTTGCTCCTCCATGTCACTCCTCCATGTCACTCCTCCATTTCACTACTCCATGTCGCTATTCCATGTCACTCCTCCATGTCGCTACATCAACTCACTCTTCCATGTCACTCCTCCATTTCACTACACCACGTCACTCCTCTACGTCACTCCTCATGTCACTCCACCATATCATTCCTCCATGTCACTCCTTTATGTCACTCCTATATGTCATTCCCCCATGTCGCTACTCCATGTCACTCCTCCTTGTTACTTCTCCATGTCAACAATCCATATCATTCCTCCATGTCTTTCCTTTATGTCACTCCTCCAAGTCACTCCTCCATGTCACTTCTGTATGTCTTCCATGTAACTCTTCCATGTCCCTCCTCCATGTGACTCCTCCATGTCACTCCTCCATGTTGCTCCTCCATGTCACTCCGCCATGTCACTCCTCCATATCGCTCCTCTATGTCACTCCTCCATGTCACTCCTCCATGTCGCTATTCCATGTGACTCCTCCATGTCATTCCACCAACTCACTCCTCCTTGTCACTCCTCATGTCACTCCTCCATGTCACTCCTCTATGTCACTCCTCCATGTTGAGCCTCCATGTCGCCCTTCAATGTCACTCCTCAATATCACTCCTACATGTTGAGCCTCCGTGTTGCTCCTCAATATCAATTCTCCATGTCATTACTCCATGTCGCTCCTCCACGTCACTCTTCTATGTCACTCCTCCATGTCACTCCTCCAGGTCACTCCTCTCTGTCGATCCTCCATGTCAATCCTCCATGTCATTCCTACATGGCACTCCTCCATGTCACTCCTCCATGAAGCTCCTTCATGTCACTCCTCTATTTCACTCCTCCTCGTCACTCCTCTATGTCAGTCCTCCATGTCACTCTTCCTCGTCACTCCTCTATGTCACTCCTCCATGTCACTCTTCCATGTCTCTCATCCATGTCACTCCTCAATGAGACTCCTCCATGTCACTCCTCTTAGTCGCTCCTCCATGTCGATCCTCCATGTCACTCCTCCATGTCACTCCTCCATGTCGCTCCTCTATGTCACTCCTCCATGTCACTCCTCCATGTCGCTATTCCATGTGACTCCTCCATGTCATTCCACCAACTCACTCCTCCATGTCACTCCTCATGTCACTCCTCTATGTCACTCCTCCATTTCACTCCTCCATGTCACTCCTCCATGTCGCTACACCAACTCACTCCTATTGTCACTTCTCCATGTCGCTACTCCATGTCAATCCTCCATGTCGCTACACCAACTCAATCCTCCTTGTCACTCCTCCATGTCACTCATCCATATCATTCCTCCATGTCACTCCTTTATGTCACTCCTCCAAGTCACTCCTCCATGTCACTTCTATATGTCTTCCATGTCACTCCTCCATGTCACTCCTCCATGTCACTCCTCCATGTCACTACTCCATGTCGCTATTCTATGTCACTCCTCCATGTCGCTACATCAACTCACTCTTCCATGTCACTCCTCCATTTCACTCCACCACGTCACTCCTCTACGTCACTCCTCATGTCACTCCACCATATCATTCCTCCATGTCACTCCTTTATGTCACTCCTATATGTCATTCCCCCATGTCGCTACTCCATGTCACTCCTCCTTGTTACTCCTCCATGTCAAAAATCCATATCATTCCTCCATGTCACTCCTTTATGTTACTCCTCCATGTCACTCCTCCATGTCGCTACACCAACTCACTCCTATTGTCACTTCTCCATGTCGCTACTCCATGTCAATCCTCCATGTCGCTACACCAACTCAAGCCTCCTTGTCACTCCTCCATGTCACTCATCCATATCATTCCTCCATGTCACTCCTTTATGTCACTCCTCCAAGTCACTCCTCCATGTCACTTCTATATGTCTTCCATGTCACTCCTCCATGTCACTCCTCCATGTCACTCCTCCATGTCACTCCTCCATGTCACTACTCCATGTCGCTATTCTATGTCACTCCTCCATGTCGCTACATCAACTCACTCTTCCATGTCACTCCTCCATTTCACTCCACCACGTCACTCCTCTACGTCACTCCTCATGTCACTCCACCATATCATTCCTCCATGTCACTCCTTTATGTCACTCCTATATGTCATTCCCCCATGTCGCTACTCCATGTCACTCCTCCTTGTTACTCCTCCATGTCAAAAATCCATATCATTCCTCCATGTCACTCCTTTATGTTACTCCTCCAAGTCACTCCTCCATGTCCCTTCTGTATGTCTTCCATGTAACTCTTCCATGTCCCTTCTCCATTTGACTCGTCCATGTCACTCCTCCATGTTGCTCCTCCATGTCAATCCTCCATGTCGCCACAGCAACTCAATCCTCCTTGTCACTCCTCCATGTCACTCATCCATATCATTCCTCCATGTCACTCCTTTATGTCACTCCTCCAAGTCACTCCTCCATGTCACTTCTATATGTCTTCCATGTCACTCCTCCATGTCACTCCTCCATGTTGCTCCTCCATGTCACTCCTCCATGTCACTCCTCCATGTCACTACTCCATGTCGCTATTCCATGTCACTACTCCATGTCGCTATTCCATGTCACTCCTCCATGTCGCTACATCAACTCACTCTTCCATGTCACTCCTCCATTTCACTACACCACGTCACTCCTCTACGTCACTCCTCATGTCACTCCACCATATCATTCCTCCATGTCACTCCTTCATGTCACTCCTATATGTCATTCCCCCATGTCGCTACTCCATGTCACTCCTCCTTGTTACTCCTCCATGTAAAAAATCCATATCATTCCTTCATGTCTTTCCTTTATGTCACTCCTCCAAATCACTCCTCCATGTCACTTCTGTATGTCTTCCATGTAACTCTTCCATGTCCCTCCTCCATGTGACTCCTCCATGTCACTCCTCCATGTTGCTCCTCCATGTCACTCCGCTATGTCACTCATCCATGTCCCTCCGCCATGTCACCCCACCATATCAATCCTCCTTGCTGATCCGCCCTGTCACTCCTCCAAGTCGCTCCTCCATGTCACTCCTTTATGTCACTCCTCCAAGTCACTCCTCCATGTCGCTACTCCATGTGACTCCTCCATGTGATTCCTCCATGTCACTCCTTTATGTCACTCCTCCAAGTCACTCCTCCATGTCGCTACTCCATGTGACTCCTGCAAGTCGCTCCACCAACTCACTCCTCCATGTCACTCCTCCATGTCACTCCTCGACATCATTCCTCTATGTCACTCCTCCATGTCACATCTCCATGTCACTCCTCCATGTAGCTAATCCGTGTCACTCCTCCATGTCGCTACACCAATTCACTCATCATGTCACTCCTCCATGTCACTCATCCATGTCATTCCTCCATGTCACTCCTCCAAGTCATTCCTCCATGTCATTTCTATGTCTTCCTTGTCACTCCTCCATGTCCCTCCTCCATGTCACTCCTCCATGTCGCTACTCCATGTCACTCCTCCATGTCGCTACACCAACTCAATTCTCCTTGTCACTCCTCCATGTCACTCATCCATGTCATTCCTCCATGTCACTCTTTTATGTCACTCCACCAAGTCACTCCTCCATGTCACTTCTATATGTCTTCCATGTCACTCCTCCATGTCCCTCCTCCATATGACTTCTCCATGTCACTCCTCCATGTTGCTCCTCCATGTCATTCCTCCATGTCACTCCTTTATGTCACTCCTCCAAGTCACTCCTCCATGTCACTTCTATATGTTTTCCATGTCACTCCTCCATGTCCCTCCTCCATGTCTCTCCTCCATGTCGCTACTCCATGTCACTCCTCCATGTCGCTACACCAACTCAATTCTCCTTGTCACCTCTCCATGTCACTCATCCATGTCATTCCTCCATGTCACTCCTTTATGTCACTCCTCCAAGTCACTCCTCCATGTCACTTCTATATGTCTCCCATGTCACTCCTCCATGTCCCTCCTCCATGTCACTCCGCCATGTCACTCATACATGTCCCTCCGCCATGTCACTCCACCATATCAATCCTCCTTGCTGATCCGCCCTGTCAATTCTCCATGTCACTCCTCCATGTCGCTCCTCCACGTCAATCCTCTATGTCACTCCTCCATGTCACTCCTCCAAGTCGCTCCTCCATGTCACTCCTTTATGTCACTCCTCCATGTCACTCCTTTATGTCACTCCTCCAAGTCACTCCTCCATATCGCTACTCCATGTGACTCCTCCATGTGACTCCTCCATGTCACTCCTTTATGTCACTCCTCCATGTCGCTACTCCATGTGACTCCTGCAAGTCGCTCCACCAACTCCCTCCTCCACATCACTCCTCTATGTCACTCCTCCATGTCACATCTCCATGTCACTCCTCCATGTAGCTACTCCATGTCACTCCTCCATGTAGCTACACCAACTCACTCCTCATGTCACTCCTCCATGTCGCTACTCCATGTCACTCCTCCATGTCGCTACAACAACTCAATCCTCCTTGTCACTCCTCCATGTCACTCATCCATGTCATTGCTCCATGTCACTCCTTTATGTCACTCCTCCAAGTCACTCCTCCATGTCACTTCTATATGTCTTCCATGTCACTCCTCCGTGTCCCTCCGCCATGTCACTCCTCCATGTCGCTACTTCATGTCACTCCTCCATGTCGCTACACCAACTCAATTGTCCTTGTCACTCCTCCATGTCACTCCTTTATGTCACTCCTCCAAGTCACTCCTCCATGTCACTTCTATATGTCTTCCATGTCACTCCTCCATGTCCCTCCTCCATGTCACTCCTCAATGTCACTCATCCATGTCCCTCCGCCATGTCACTCCACCATATCAATCCTCCTTGCTGATCCGCCCTGTCACTTCTCAATATCACTCCGCCATGTCACTCCTCCATGTCATTCCAGAATGTCACTCCAGAATGTCACTCCAGAATATCACTCCTCCAAATACCTCCTCCATGTCACTCCTCCATATCGATCCTCTTTTTTTGCTCCTCCATGTCGCTCCTCCATGTAACTCCTCCCTGTCTTCCATGTCACTCCTCCATGTAACTCCTCCATGTCAGTCACTCCTTCTTGCTGCTCCATGTTGCTCCTCCATGTCCCTCCTCCATATCGCTCCTCCATGTCACTCCAGAATGTCACTCCAGATTGTCACTCCAGAATGTCACTCCTCCATGTCCTTCCTCCATGTCACTCCTCCATGTCGATCCTCTTTTTCGCTCCTCCATGTCGCTCCTCCATGTCACTCCTCCATCTCTACCATGTCACTCCTCCATGTCGATCCACCTTGTTGCTCCTCCATGTCGATCCTCTATGTAGCTCCTCCATGTCGATCCTCCATGTCGCTCCTCCATGTCACTCCTCCATGTCGATCCTCTATGTTGCTCCTCCATGTCGATCCTCCATGTCACTCCTCCATGTAGATCCTACATGTCACTCCAGAATTTCACTCCAGAATTTAACTGTAGAATGTCACTCCTCCATGTCACTCTTCGTTGTTGATCCTCGATGTCACTCCTAAATGTCACTACTCCATGTCACTCCTTCTTGCTGCTCTATGTCACTCTTCTATTTCACTCCTCCACGTCACTCCTCTATATCACCCCTCCATTTCACTCCTCAATATTACGTCACTCCTCCATGTCACTCCTTCTTGCTGCTCCATGTCGCTCCTCCATGTCACTCCTCTACATCACTCCTCTATGTCACTCCTCCATGTCACTCCTCCATGTCACTCCTCCATCTCACTCCTCCATGTCACTCTTTCTTGCTCCCCCATGTAACTCCTCTATGTCAATCCTCCATGTCACTGCTTCTTGCTGCTCCACGTCGCTCCTCCGTGTCACTCCTTGTTGCTGCTCCACGTCGCTCCTCCATGTCACTCCTCTATATCACTCCTCTATTTCGCTCCTCCAACTCACTCCTCAATGTCACTCCTCCACGTCACTCCTCCATGTCGCTCCTCCATGTCTCTCCTCCATGTCACTCCTCCATGTCGATCTTCCATGTCACTCCCCCATGTCAATATTACATGTCGCTTCTCCATATCTTCCATGTCACTCCTCCGTGTATCTCCTCCATGTCGCACCTCCATGTCACTCTAGAATGTCACTCCAGAATATCAACCCTCCATTTCCCTCCGCCATGTCACTCCTCCATGTCACCCCTCCATGTAACTCCTCCATGTCAGTCACTCCTTCTTGCTGCTCCATGTTGCTCCTCCATGTCACTCCTCTACATCACTCCTCTATGTCACTCCTCCATGTCACTCCTCCTTCTCACTCCTCCATGTCACTCCTCCACGTCACTCCTCCATGTCACTCCTCCATGTCACTCCTCCTTCTCACTCCTCCATGTCACTCCGCCATGTCACTCCTCTATGTCACTCCTCCATGTCACTCTTCCTTGCTCCTCAATGTCACTCCTCCACATCACTCCTCCATTTCGCTCCTCCATATCACTCCTCCATGTTGCTCCTCCATGTCACTCCTCCATATCACTCCTCTATGTCACTCTTCCTTGCTCCTCAATGTCACTCCTCTATTTCGCTCCTCCACGTCACTCCTCCATTTCACTCCTCAATATTACGTCACTCCTCTATGTCACTCCTCCATGTCACCTCTCCATGTCACTCCTCCTTCTCACTCCTCCATGTCACCCCTCCATGTCACTCCTCCTTCTCACTCCTCCATGTCACCTCTCCATGTCACTCCAGAATGTTACTCCAGAATATCAACCCTCCATTTCCCTCCGCCATGTCACTCCTCCATGTCACCCCTCCATGTCACTCCTCCATGTCACTCCTTCTTGCTGCTCCACGTCGCTCCTCCATGTCACTCCTTCTACCTGCTCCACGTCGCTTCTCCATGTCACTCCTCTACATCACTCCTCTGTCACTCCTCCATGTCACTCCTCCATGTCACTTCTCCTTCTCACTCCGCCATTTCAATCCTCCATGTCATTCCTCCATGTCACTCCTCCATGTCACTCCTCCATTTCACACTTCCTTGCTCCTCAATGTCACTCCTCCATGTCACTCCTCTATGTCACTCCTCCATATCGCTCCTCCATGTCGCTCCTCCACATCACTCCTCTATGTCACTCCTCCATGTCACTCCTCCGTCTCACTCCTCCATGTCACTCCACCATTTCAATCCTCCATGTCATTCCTCCATGTCACTCCTCCATTTCGCTCCTCCTTATCGCTCCTCCATGTCTCTCCTCCATGTCACTCCTCCAAATCACTCCTCTATGTCACTCCTCCATGTAACTCCTCCATGTTACTCCTCCTTCTCACTCCTCTATGTCACTCCGCCATTTCAATCCTCCATGTCATTCCCCCATGTCACTCCTCCATGTCACTCCTCTATGTCACTCTTCCTTGCTCCTCAATGTCACTCCTCCATGTCACTCCTCTATGTAACTCCTCCATATCGCTCCTCCATGTAACTCCTCCATGTCGCTTCTCCACATCACTCCTCTATGTCACTCCTCCATGTCACTCCTCCTTCTCACTCCTCCATGTCACTCCACCATTTCAATCCTCCATGTCATTCGTCCATGTTGCTCCTCCATCTCACTCCTCCATATCACTCCTCCATGTCACTCCTCCATGTCACTCCTCCTTCTCACTCCTCCATGTCACCCCTCCATGTTACTCAATGAAATTTGACTCACTCAAATCTTAGCATGTCGGAAAATTTAATGAAAAAACAGTCATAGTTTAGCATGCCGAAAAATGTCAAGAAAAATGTCCATTGTATATGTCGAAAATTTCATGAAAAATATCCATTGTATATGTCGAAAATTTCTTAAAAAAAATCATATGATATTGTATGTCAAAGCTTTCACGAAAAAACAGTCATAGTTTAGCATGTTGAAAAATGTCATGAAAAAAAGTCATCTTTCAGCATGTTGAAAAATGTCATTGAAAAAAGTCATAGTTTAGCATGTCGAAACATTTGTGAAAAAAAGTCATAATATAGTATGTCGAACAACTTATTATAAAAAGTCATAGTATTGTATGTCAAAAAATTTCATGCAATAATACTAATAGTATAATATGTCAAAAAATGTCAAGAAAAAAAGTCATAGTTTAACATGTCGAAAAAATTTCATGAAAAATATCCATTGTATATGTCGAAAATTTCTTGAAAAAAAAGTCATACTCCTAAAAAGTTATAGTTTTGTATGTCAAAAAAATTTCATGAAATAATCTTAATAGTATAAAATGTCAAAAGATTTCATGAAAAAAAGTCAAAGTATAGTTTTTTCCAAAAATGTCAATAAAAACAGTCATAGTTTAGCATGTCGAAAAATTTCATTGAAAAAACTTCATTGTATAATATGTGAAAAGATTTCATGAAAAAAAAGTTATAGGCATGTCGACAAAGATTCATGTATAAAATTTCGAAAAAATTCATGAAAAAAATGTATTGTATAAGATGTCTAAAAATTTCTTGAAAAAATTCAAAATATAGTTTTTCAAAAAATGTCATAAAAAGTTATAGTATAGCATTTTGTAATTTTTTGAAAAAAAATACAATATAGTATATATTGTATGTTGAAAAATTTCATGAAAAGAAATCATTGCATAGCATGTCGAAAAATTAATTGTATACCATATCGAAAAATATCATTAAAAAAAGTCAAAGTATTAATATGTCGAAAATTTAATCAAACGAAATCTTAGCATAGCATGTCGAAAAATGTATTGAAAAACAGTCATAGTTTAGCATATCGAAATATTTCATGAAAAATATCCATTGTATTATATGTCGAAAATTTCTTGAAAAAAAAGTCATACTATATTGTATATCAAAAATTTCATGAAAAACTTAATTGTATAATATATCGAAAAATGTCATTAAAAAAAGTCATTGTGTAATATTTTTAAAACATTCATGAAAACAAGTCATAATATCGTATATCGAACAATTTATTATAAAAGTTATAGTATTGTATGTCAAAAATTTCATGAAAAAAATTCTGTCGAAAAATTTCATGAAAAAACTTCATTGTATAATATGGTCGAAAAAATTCTTGAAAAAAGTCAAAGTATAGTTTTTAAAGAAATGTCATGAAAAAAAGTTATAGTATTGCATTTCGAAATTTTTGAAAAAAAGTCATATTATATTGTTTGTTGAAAAATTTCATGAAAAGAAATCATAGCATAGCATGTTGAAAAATGAGCGGAACGTGCCCGCTGTGTGATGCTGTGGGTAAGTTTGTCCGGTGCTAGCCTCCGCTATAATAAGTTGTTAGTAATATAATTAAAGTTGTTACACAATGTGGAAAAGTGTTCAATTATTTCTCTTTGTTGAGCGGAAAGGTGCCCGCTGTGTTCCGTGGCGTTCCTGGAGGTGGCAGCAGAGCATAGTTAGCTGCATGTGGGCCTCTTCTGTTGTTGAGGAAGATAAAACTAAGGGACATTTGGAGTTTAGGGTAAAGAAAACACTAGCTACATTACATTACATTTAATTCATTTTAAATTGATATAACTATGTGGATGTGGAAATATGTTTTATGTATTTCATGTTTATTCCTTTACAATGTAATTGTAACCTGTGTTGAAATGTACCACTATACGATCACAATGTACGACTCGAGTTTTCATCACTAAACTTGCGTTAACTGTCTTTCTCTCCCAAAACCACCCAAGAATGCATTTCTCCTCAAGATTCACTAAAAAGTGGATTCATATAAAAAATGTGAAATTTCTTCACAGAAAAACATTTCTTGCATTGGAAACATACAAAAAAGGATAAATATGAAAGGGAAACACAGTTTTCCAAAATCTAATATAATAGTTTTGGATTCCAGGAATCAAACTTTCAGTCTGAGCTGAATTCCATGTAAAACGCTAGTTTTCATCACTAAACTCGCTTAATATGTCTTTCTCATCCAAAACCACTCAGGAACGCATTTCTCCTAAGAAACACTGAAACGTGCATTTATATGAAAATGATGTAATTTCTTCAGAAATAAATCTCTATATTGGAAACATACAAACAAGACAGAAATGAAAAGAATCATGTTTTCTCAAATTTTACATTAGAATTCGCTTCCAAGTATCAAATCTTCATTCTGAGCATCAATTTCTTTGCAAAAACTCTTTGTTTTTCATCACTAAATCGGTTTAATATCTCTTTCTCTCCAATAAACCACACAGAAAAGCATTTTCTCCTCAAGAAACACTGAAAAGTGCATTTATATGAAAATAGTAATTATTTACAGAAACACATCTGTTATACTAGAAACATACAAAACAGGATGAATATGAAATGAAATTGTTTTCTCAAATTTTTACATTAGAATTCGCTTCCCAGTTTCAAATCTTCATTCTGAGCTGAATTCTATGCAAAACTCTTGTTTTCATCACTAAACTCGCTTAATATGTCTTTCTCATCCAAACCACTCAGGAACGCATTTCCCTCAAGAAACACTGAAAAGTGCATTTACACACGTAGGCAAATTGTTGGTACCCTTCCGTTAAAGAAAGAAAAACCCACAATGGTCACTGAAATAACTTGAACTGACAAAGTAATAATAAATAAAAATTCACTGAAAATTAACTAATGAAAATCAGCTATTGTTTTTGAATTGTGGTTCAACAGAATCATTTAAAAAACAAACTAATGAAACTGGCCTGGACAAAAATGATGGTACCCTTAACTTAATATTTTGTTGCACAACCTTTTGATGAGGCAATCACTGCAATCAAGTGATTTCTGTAACTCTCAATGAGACTTCTGCACCCTGTCCACAGGTATTTTGGCCCACTCCTCGTGAGCAAACTGCTCCAGCTGTCTCAGGTTTGAAGGGTGCCTTCTCCAGACTGCATGTTCAGCTCCTTCCACAGATGTTCAATAGGATTTAGATCAGGGCTCATAGAAGGCCACTGCAGAATAGTCCAATATTTAGTTCTTAGCCATTCTTGGGTGTTTTTAGCTGTGTGCTTTGGGTCATTATCCTATTTGAGGACCAATGACCTGCAACTGAGACCAAGCTTTCTGACACTGGGCAGCACATTTCGCTCCAGAATGCCTTGATTGTGTTCAGATTTTCATTGTACCCTGCCACAGATTCAAGACACCCTGTGCCAGATGCAGCAAAGCAGCCCCATAACATAACCTAGCCTCCTCCATGTTTCACATTAGGTACAGTGTTCTTTTCTTTGTATGCTTAATTTTTGCGTCTGTGAACATAGAGCTAATGTGACTTGCCAAAAAGCTCCAGTTTTGTCTCATCTGTCCAAAGGACATTCTCCCAGAAGCTTGTGGCTTGTCAATATGCATTTTGGAAAATTCCAGTCTCGCTTTTTTATGATTTGCGTTCCTCCTCGGTTGTCTTCCATTAAGTCTACTTTGGCTCAAACAGCGACGGATGTGCAATCTGACACTGATGTACCTTGACCTTGGAGTTCACCTCTAATCTCTTTAGAAGTTGTTCTAGGCTCCTTTGGTTACCATTCGTATATCCGTCTCTTCAATTTGTCATCAATTTTCCTCCTGCGGCCACGTCCAGGAGGTTGGCTACAGTCCCATGACCTTAACCTTCTGAATAATATGTGCAACTGTAGTCACAGGAACATCAAGCTGCTTGGAGATGGTCTTATAGCCTTTACCTTTAACATGCTTGTCTATAATGTTCCTTTCTAATCTCCTGAGACAACTCTCTCCCTTAGCTTTCTGTGGTCCATGTTCAGTGTGGTACACACCATGATACCAAACAGCACAGTGACTTCTTTTCACCCTTTAAATAGGCAGACTGACTGATTACAAGTTTTGAAGATACCTGTGATGCTATTTACAGGACACACCTTAGTTTAACATGTCCCTATGGTCACATTATTTTTACATCTTTTCTAGGGGTACCATCATTTTTTGTCCAGGTCAGTTTCATTAGTTTGTTTTTTTAAAATGATTCTGTTGAACCACAATTCAAAAACAATGTCTGATTTTTCATTAGTTCATTTTCAGTAAATTTTTATTTATTATTACTTTTGTCAGTTTCAAGTTATTTCAGTGACCATTGTGGGTTTTTCTCTCTTTAACGGAAGGGTACCAACAACTTTGCCTACGTCTGTATGATTAATTAGGCTTTTTTAGGTACAGTATGTATTTATTTAGCCTATTTATCTTCTACCGTATTTAAGCTCCTGTGCTTAAATAATGTTACACTTTATAGAATGACCAAACTATCTTCTGGCTTTTATTTTGGACATGTTTGCCTTCACTTCCGGGTCATGTGACTTGCCATTTTCCGCTCTTCGACTCAAAAGAGGAAAATGACCAGAAACTTGAAGAAACTAAATTCGGATCGTTTTTTTTTTTTCGTTTTTTCGTTTGGAAACAAAAACCAACAGAGGCACCACATGATTTAATTTTTCTTTTTTGGTTTAAAACGAAAAACTAAAAACCCACGTGACTTCTGTTCTTCAATCAAAATGAATAATGATAAAAGGAGTTAGCAAAAACAAAAACGGCCCGGGTTGGGTCCGTTTTTCTTTTTTGATCAGAAACCGAAAACGAGGAAAAAGGCAGTTTTCTTGTTTTTTGGTTTTAAACGAAAAAATAATAATTGGCCAATCAGAATTGAGTATTCAAACACAGCCGTGTAATAACACTGGATCTTGATTGTCACAGTTTTACAGTATAATAAGTCTAATAACTAACTCTAATAACTCACTTTTATAAAGAGGTAATTTTTACAAACTTTAATATGATGTCCCTGGACAAACATGTAAATTAATCCCAGGTAAATATTGCTAGCTAAATAAATAGTTGTTTATTTAAGCCCAAATTCACATCCATGGGGCAGTTAATTATATTTATGGTAATTATTTTCATTCTCAGATTCAACCCACAACCTTAGGCTAACCTACATACGTTGTATACAGGTTTACAGTTCAATTTATTTTTATATAGCGTCAAATCATAACAGAAGGTTATTCTCGAGACGCTTTTTATATAGAGGAACCTTACACCATAGTTTAGATACCCAACAAGAGATTCCACCAATACAAGTAGGACTAAGTAGAACTAATAACAAAAATCCATAGCAGTGGATGTAAAAGAGTGATAATACAACTGTTAAGTGCCTGTTGCATAAATGTGTTCATGATATATAATTAGTAATTGATCACATAAGTTCATGCAATAAATAAATAAATAGATAATTCATTTAATGTAAGGTTAAAAATTTAAATATGATGTGAGTAAATTATTTGTTTCATACAGTTCAAATGTGTAACAGGTAGAAGTGTTTCAGTCAAAAGTACATTAGTCCACTGTGTTTTACGTTCCGCCCCGGAACCAATGTTCCCTGTGTAGTACCACTACGACGGAATTCATGAGGGACTGAAACAATCCAACGTAAGTGAAGGAGCAGATGCCTTTCGCGAGCTCTGTAAAGTGTTTAAAGCTATGATTATCGACGTCTGAAGCTAAAAGCAGACAGTCAAAGAGACTTTCAAAGGACCTTTCATGGACTCAAGAACCTCTTTTCATGACAAGCGGCCAACGAGGTATTGTTGTTCTACCTGTAAATGCAATTTAACTCATGTTTCCCGCCAATTTGTATTTTTCCTTTGTTCCTCATGCTATGTCAAGTGTATTTTACCGATATGCTTGTGCTATGTTGATTCGTAGTTTTCACGGGTGTGCATGATGTGGACTGAGAAGTGAAGCATCAGAGAAAGACGTGTCCAAGCAATAAACGCCCGTATCAAAGAACCGACCTGTGTCTGTGTTGTTGTGAAGAGAGCTACAGTGAAAACTCGCCTGCCTCAACACGGGTAGGAGAGACGACACCGCAGCGGGTAACGGCGCGACGGAGATCCAGCAACTGACTACGGTTGATGCTATAGGAACCAGTCACAGCGTCATAGTGCGACAAGTGACACTGCTGTGCAACCATCAGTTGAGCTAAAGAAAGAATGTGCACTTTGTGTGTAAAACTCAAGTCAAAGAGATAAAATCCAACAGACATCATCAAGGCTCTCGAAGCTGACTTCACAGAGCACACTGCAGACGATAACCTAGTCTCTCAGGAAGACCTTCTCTTCTTGTCTAAAGTGAAAGAAGGTATAAGGCAGAAAGAAGATGGCCACTATGAACTCCCACTTCTTTCAAGACAGACAAACCTAATCTCCCATGTGAAGAGGAAATGGTGGGAGAAGTAGAAACGACTGACCCTGAGCTTCGCAAAGCACATGTTCACGCAGTCAAGACGAAAGAAGTGGATTCAATGGCGAACCACTTCACTAAGTTTTCTGACTGGTCCAGAGCCGTGAGAGCAGTCGCCAGGCTCAAGAGATATGTCAGAGAATTCAAGGCACTTCAGGAAAAGAACGAACGAAGCAACCAGTCTGAAGAAAGAAGAGAAGCAGAAATCTCATTATCAAGTTGGTGCAAGAAGAAGCCTTTGCTGAAGACATTCAAAAAATCAAACTCCAGAAAGAAAACACCCTGAACAAGCACAACAAGTTACACCAGTTGAATGCTTTCTTGGACAAGAACAATGTCCTCAGGGTGGGAGGACGGCTATCCCAATCAGCCTTACACCATGACGTAAAGCATCCCGCAATACTTCCGAAGAAATCTCATGTGTCAGCCCTGCTCCTCAAACATCATCATGAATGTATACACACCAAGGAAGAGGCATGACTATGAACGAGTTGCGGTGCAAACGGAATATGGATCTTAGGATGCAGAAATGTTGTCTCCTCACATATTTACAAGTGTGTGAAGTGTAGAAGATACAGAAGAACTACAGAGGTTCAACAAATGGCAGATCTGCCGGAAGAGAGAACTGAGACATCCCCTCCCTTTACCTACTGCGGCATCGATTGTTTCGGCCCTTTCATCGTAAAGGAAGGAAGAAAGGAATTAAAACGATATGGATTGTTGGTTTACCTGCTTATGCTCGAGAGCAGTACATATAGAAACACTTGACGGACTGACAACAGACGCCTTCATGAATGCGCTGCGCACATTTGTAGCCATCAGAGGACCTGTACGTCAATTAAGATGCGACCAGGGAACAAATTTCATGGGCGCCAAGAGAGGTTTTTCTGAGTTGCTCAAGGGAATGGATCAAGAACGTCAAAGAGCTATCGGTTGTGAATTTGTGATGAACGTCCCATCGGCAAGCCATATGGGTGGAGTCTGGGAGCGCCAAAATTCGAACAATCCGAAGCATTCTAACTGTCATGCTTGATAAGTCAGCAAGCAGACTCGACACTACAACTCTGAGGACGTTTCTTTACGAAACAATGGCTATAATCAACAGCAGGCACTAAGTGTCGAACATCTTCCCGATCCTACCGGTCCAGAACCTCTCACACCAACCATATACTAACCATGAAATCATCAGTTATTCTGCCCCCTCCTGGACAATTCTGCAAAGAAGACCTCTATCTGTGTAAAAGGTGGAGAAGAGTGCAGTTCCTAAGCCAACGAAATTTTGGCAAGATGGAAGAGGGAATACCTGCTCAACCTTCAACAACGACAGAAATGGCAAAGAACATCCCGGAATTCACAAGTAGATGACATTGTGATTCTACAAGATGACAGCTCACCAAGAAACGAGTGGAAGCTCGCCAGAGTGTCTGTGCAAGCTCACCCCAGTGCAGACGGCATGGTGCGAAAGCTGAAGCTACTAGTCAGTGACACTACACTTGATAAAGGAAAACCACATACTAGATCCAGTTTACCTTGAAAGGCCTATCACAAAGTAGTTACCTTGCTAGAGGCCAACTAAGTCACATACATAAGATCAGTCATTCCGACTTAAAACACTTTGTTGATTATTTTCATAATCTTTGTTTTAAAGAAAATCCACATTCAGAGTTAATGAGGTGATTTGGTGGGAGTGTAAGTGCCGTTGCATAAATGTGTTCATGATATATTAATTAGTAATTGATCACATAAGTTCATGCAATAAATAAATAAATAGATAATTCATTTTAATGTAAGGTTAAAAATTTAAATATGATGTGAGTAAATTATTTGTTTCATACCGTTCAAAATGTGTAACAGGTTAGAAGTGTTTCAGTTCAAAAGTACATTAGTCACTGTGTTTTACGTTCCGCCCCGGAACCATGTTCCCTGTGTAGTACCACTACGACGGAATTCATTGAGGGGACTGAAACAATCCAACGTTAAGTGAAGGAGCAGATGCCTTTCGCGAGCTCTGTTAAAGTGTTTAAAGCTATGATTATCGACGTCTGAAGCTAAAAGCAGACAGTCAAAGAGACTTTCAAAAGGACTTTCATGGACTCAAGAACCTCTTTTTCATGACAAGCGGCCAACGAGGTATTGTTGTTCTACCTGTAAATTGCAATTTAACTCATGTTCCCGCCAATTTGTATTTTCCTTTGTTCTCATGCTATGTCAAGTGTATTTTACCGATATGCTTGTGCTATGTTGATTCGTAGTTTTCACGGCGTGTGCATGACGTGACTGAGAAGTGAAGCATCAGAGAAAGACGTTGTCAAGCAATAAACGCCCGTATCAAGAACCGACCTTGTGTCTGTGTTTGTGTGAAGAGAGGCTACAACAACTATCAGAATTAATATCGTTGGGTCATCCTCAGACGGGCTTTCCAGCGGAGCTTCCAGCTATCTCAGTCCTCCATACATCTGGCTAGCTCGCCAGCACTGTCCAGCATCTCTCCTCAGTACGTCCATGTATGTTGGTGTGGAACGGTCCCTGCGATCGATGCCCCCTGCGTTAGTTCCCGCAGCACCAGCATGCTTGCTGGGAGTTCTTGATGTCTTTGGCAGTGACCGAGAAGTCTCATTTCCAGGCTGCCACTTTGTCACTAAGCCTTGGTAGTCCCCTCATACAGACGGAATTAATTAATGATGGTAGCAGTTGGTGTCAAGCAGGCAGCAGACGCGACAGCAGATGCAACCACAGTTCGCAGGACACATTAACTACACACTACTAAAGAATGTGGCCCATATGTGACCCAGACCAGCTCTGAATGGTGGTCTGAAAGATCCAATCTCAATGCGTCCTGAGTGCGTTCACACCTGTACTTTGAGCTGTCCACTTGAGGACGCATGTTAATACCAGGTGTGAACAGGGCCATTGACTCATGAATGGGATCACTGGTGGACTCTGTTAATGGGCTGCACGGAGAAACTGTAGTAATGCAACTCATGGATGCCAAACGCAATAAAACTCAAAGCAGAACTACATCACCCACACTGCATAGCGTTGTAACGTCATCACAACAGGAAGTATCAGAGGCTGGGCAGAGTAGCGTTGTTGGTGAGAGCAGTGAGAGCAGTGTGGACGGCAGGATGGGAGAAGAAGTGGAACGTTACTGTAGATCAGTGTGTCCCCTTCCGCCCAGCGCCTAGGACGACGCCCAGTAACAACACCCGCCCATTAGGAGCAAGTAAATCCGACGGGCGAGGCTTTGTTCCCTAGGTTCTTCCCGGTGGACCGTTCACCTAGGATGGAAAGGGCGATGGAGCAGCTCAACGTACAGCTCAGTCGGCTGGACCCCGCCTCCTCCGCCGGGCCAGGACCGTGGAACTCCGGAAGGTAAACGAGACAACATGCTAACGAGACAGGATGCTAACGGCTGGAGCTAAGAGACAGGATGCTAAAGATGCTAAAGGCTGGAGCTAACACAGCTGAGCTGCCAGTGTAAACAGCGTCATAGTCATAGCGAGGTGTCATAGCTCACTGTGAGGGTCATAGCTCACTGTGAGTATAGTCTGTAGGTAACGTTACTGTCATACCGAGGGTCATAGCTCACTGGGTCTTCTTTAGTTCTGGAGGTAAACGTTACTGTCATACCTAGGTGTCATAGCTCACTGTGAGGTGTCATAGCTCACTGGGATTCTATAGTCTGGAGGTAACGTTACTGTCATGTCTGTTGAATTAGTCAGTATGACTTTCCACCTTTTTGACTATTAGCTTGGACAGCCTAGCATACAGGAGCAGCCAGGTAGTTATTATTCACTCTGACCTGGCAGCAGCAACTGAAGCTCAGTTTAATTAATACAATTTAAAAAAGAATTGTGCTACTGAAATTCTCTCAAACTGGGCTGTTTATGAGAAAGCATGATGTTTTTATGTAGGTGTTTGCAATCTTAACTCTATAGCCTAGCCTATAGTCTGCAATATGACAAGCACATGTATGTAGTCTTATTATGACTGACTTGATACCAGGAGCTACAGTAGGAATACTTGACCTGTAGTCACAAATGCTGCACCTGAAATGGGTTTGTATAAACATTCCTACGGTAAAGATTAGTGTTGGAAATGGTATAGCATCTCACATAGGGCTAGGGTTATTACTGATGTGAATATAATATAATACAAAAATGTTTTCTATAAGTATTCCTCTGAGTAGGCTAATTGGTATTTTTTGTCGGTGGACCTGTACAGTAACTTTAGAAACTATAGCTTTTAACTAAACATGAGGAGCCCTGGGAAAGTAGAAGTCAGAGCACCCTCTTTGGCCCCCACCTCCTGTTGCTTTACAAAAGCATAATTCAACCCACATTACTGTGATGAACCTCAATCACACATATTACACACATGGTTATCGCCCTCTTCTTGCCCCAGACCATAACCACACAGCCATCATTCACAAAACACTCACCATAGCAAATTACATTGATCACCCCCTCAATGAATCCACAGCTATAACGCCACCAACAACCCCACACTCACCGCTGCCACACACACACACGTTAAAGTTACGCCGCGCTGACCGTACTTTATGTGTGTGGCGTTGGCGAGCACGAAACCACCGGCAATGCTACAGCTGTTAACGTAGCACAAATTGACACACTGTTTGTCGGTCACTCGCTATCGTTACACCGGGCAGACACACAGCTGACAACCTGCTAAACTAACTAATGTGCGGTGGAGACTTTTACTGGGAAAGTTGCTGCATGTCCGCGACACTATACACGCCAGCATCGTAGCTTGCTACAGTAACTCTCCTGACAGTGGTCTGTTGTGTTCATACACTGCAGTTGGCGCACCGCCTGCATGTGAGGCACTAATCTTGTCAGTTAACGGTTTAACAAGGGTTGGTTAATTGGTTAAGAATTTTTTTCAAAATTAGCATTCCTAATATACACACGTAAGCAAAATTGTTGGTTACCCTTACGTTAAAGAAAGAAAAACCCACAATGGTCACTGAAATAACTTGAAACTGACAAAAGTAATAATAAATAAAAATTCACTGAAAATTAACTAATGAAAATCAGACATCGCTTTTGAATTGTGGTTCAACAGAATCATTTTAAAAAACAAACTAATGAAACTGGCCTGGACAAAAATGATGGTACCCTTAACTTAATATTTAGTGTACAACCTTTCGAGGCACTCACTGCAATCAAGTGATTTCTGTAACTCTCAATGAGCAACTTCTGCACTGTCGACAGGTATTTGGCCCACTCCTTGTGAGCAAACTGCTCTAGCTGTCTCAGGTTTGAAGGGTGCCTTCTCCGAATGCATGTTTCAGCTCCTTCCACAGATGTTCAATAGGATTTAGATCACGGTTCATAGAAGGCCACTTCAGAATAGTCCAATATTAGTTCTTAGCCATTCTTGGGTGTTTTTAGCTGTGTGTTTTGGGTCATTATCCTGTTTGAGGACCATGACCTGCAACTGAGACCAAGCTTTCTGACACTGGGCAGCACATTTCGCTCCAGAATGCCTTGATTGTGTTCAGATTTCATTGTACCCTGCACAGATTCAAGACACCCTGTGTCAGATGCAGCAAAGCAGCCCATAACATAACCTAGCCTCCTCCATGTTTCACATTAGGTACAGTGTTCTTTTCTTTGTATGCTTAATTTTTGCGTCTGTGAACATAGAGCTGATTGTGACTTGCCAAAAAGCTCAGTTTTTTCTCATCTGTCCAAAGGACATTCTCCCAGAAGCTTTGTGGCTTGTCAATATGCATTTTGGAAAATTCCAGTCTCGCTTTTTATGATTTGCGTCCTCCTCGGTTGTCTTCCATTAAGTTCTACTTTGGCTCAAACAGCGACGGATGGTGCAATCTGACACTGATGTACCTTGACCTTGGAGTTCACCTCCAATCTCTTTGGAAGTTGTTATAGGCTCTTTGGTTACCATTCGTATTATCTGTCTCTTCAATTTGTCATCAATTTTCCTCTTGCGGCCACATTCAGGGAGGTTGGCTACAGTCCCATGTACCTTAACCTTCTGAATTAATATGTGCAACTGTAGTCACAGGAACATCAAGCTGCTTGGAGATGGTCTCTATAGCCTTTACCTTTAACATGCTTGTCTATAATTGTCCTTCTAACCTCCCGAGACAACTCTCTCCTTAGCTTTCTGTGGTCCATGTTCAGTGTGGTACACACCATGATACCAAACAGCACAGTGACTTCTTTTTGACCCTTTAAATAGGCAGGCTGACTGATTAAAAGTTTGAAGACACCTGTGATGCTATTTACAGGACACTCCAATTGTGCCTACGTGTGTATATACACACGTGGACAAAATTGTTGGTACCCTTCCGTTAAACAAAGAAAAACCACAATGGCCACTGAAATAACTTGAAACTGACAAAAGTAATAATAAATAAAAATTTACTGAAAATTAACTAATGAAAATCAGACATTGCTTTTGAATTGTGGTTCAACAGAATCATTTTTATAAAAACAACTAATGAAACCTGGCCTGGACAAAAATGATGGTACCCCTAGAAAAGATTGAAAATAATTTTGACCATAGGGACATGTTAAACTAAGGTGTGTCCTGTAATTAGCATCACAGGTATCTTCAAACTTGTAATCAGTCAGTCTGCCTATTTAAAGGGTGAAAGTAGTCACTGTGCTGTGTTGGTATCATGGTGTGTACCACACTGAACATGGACCACAGAAAGCTAAGGAGAGGAATTGTCTCAGGAGATTAGAAAGAAAATTATAGACAAGCATGTTAAGGTAAAGGCTATAAGACCATATCCAAGCAGCTTGATATTCTTGTGACTACAGTTTGCACATATTATTCAGAAGTTTAATTTAAGGTCCACGGGACTGTAGCCACCCTCCCTGGACGTGGTCGCAAGAGGAAAATTGATGACAAATGAAGAGACGGATAGTACGAATGGTAACCAAAGAGCCTATAACAACTTCCAAAGAGATTGGAGGTGAACTCCAAGGTCAAAGTACATCAGTGTCAGATCGCACCATCCGTCGCTGTTTGAGCCAAAGTGGACTTAATGGAAGACGACAAGGAGGTCACCAAATCATAAAAAAACGAGACTGGAATTTCCCAAATGCATATTGACAAGCCACAAAGCTTCTGGGAGAATGTCCTTTGGACAGATGAGACAAACTGGAGCTTTTTTGGCAAGTCACATCAGCTCTATGTTCACAGACGCAAAATGAAGCATACAAGAAAAGAACACTGTACCTAATGTGAAACATGGAGGAGGCTAGGTTATGTTATGGGGCTGCTTTGCTGCATCTGGCACAGGGTGCCTTGAATCTGTGCAGGGTACAATGAAATCTGAACACAATCAAGGCATTCTAGAGCGAAATGTGCTGCCCAGTTTCAGAAAGCTTGGTCTCAGTCGCAGGTCATGGGTCCTCCAACAGGATAATGACCCAAAACACAGCTAAAAACACCCAAGAATGGCTAAGAACAAAGTATTGGACTATTCTGAAGTGGCCTTCTATGAGCCCTGATCTAAATCCTATTGAACATCCTGTGGAAGGAGCTGATAACATGCAGTCTGGAGAAGGCACCCTTCAAACCTGAGACAGCTGGAGCAGTTTGCTCACAAGGAGTGGGCCAAAATACCTGTCGACAGGTGCAGAAGTCTCATTGAGAGTTACAGAAATCGCTTGATTGCAGTGATTGCCTCGAAAGGGTTGTGCAACAAAATATTAAGTTAAGGGTACCATCATTTTTGTCCAGGCCAGTTTCATTAGTTTGTTTTTTAAAATGATTCTGTTGAACCACAATTCAAAAGCAATGTCTGATTTTCATTAGTTAATTTTCAGTACATTTTTTATTTATTATCACTTTTGTCAGTTTCAAGTTATTTTCAGTGACCATTGTGGGCTTTTTCTTTCTTTAACGGAAGGCTACCAACAATTTGTCCATGTCTGTATATATATATATATAAGTTGGAAACTTGTGTTTGGTTGATTATTTCTCTGTTGTTACAATGCTAATTGGCATTGTATTTTTATATAGTTGGAAAGCCTGTTTATTTACCTTCACAATGATGTCCAACTTGTAAGGAGCATGCATTTGTGGGATGAGCAGCACAGCTGATTATGTGGGTAGCACCCAAGAAAAATTTGCCAAATGCTCTGCCAATGCTAAACAGTGTATTCTCCTGTTGGTATTGACTCTTGTTTTGAGTTGTTACACTTTATTCATTTAATACACCGTCAGGAGCCTCAGTAGCAGGTGGGAAGATCCATACGCAGCCCACAACAGCCTTGCACCTCCTCCTCATGCTGGTCACCAACCTGGTCACACGTTGCTGTGGGATGGCGTTCCATTCCTCAACCAGGATTGGTTGCAGGTCAGCCTGCGTGGTTGTGTTGGTCACTCTAACACGTACAGCATGCCTAAGCTGATCCCACAAGTGTTGAATTGGGTTGAGGTCTGGACTCTTTGCAGGCCGTTCCATTCTCTCTACTCCCACATTGTGGAGGTAGTCTGTAATAACCCTGGCTCTTTGGGGGCGAGCGTTGTCATCTTGGAGGATGAAGTTCCAGATTGTGGAGATATTACTGTAATTTGTTCTGGTCAAAAGCTTTCTGGGCATCAAGTTCAAGAACAGAGATTTTAGAATCTTGGTCATATTTGGATTACATTATATTAATCAGCTGCCTGACATTAAAAAGGAAAAACTACCTGGAATAAATCCAGTTGGATCGTGGTGGATTATGCTGCTATGCACTTGCTAAGTGTGTTAGCAAGAATTTTTATTAAAGACCTTGAGATCACAGCCGAGGAGGGCAATAGGACAATATGAGGTTTAGATCGGGTCTCATCCTTATTTTGTATTTTCTAAGTCAATCTCCAAGATTATAGGGATAGTATGCACTGAAAGTGTTTCTAGAACTCAGCAGGGAAGTTGTTGTCAGGTCCGATGTGATTTCTTATTTGGCATCATCACAAGTCTTAAACCAACTGTCAGAACCTGTTGTAAATGTCCTGAAGGAGATGAAAATAACTGTAAATAGTTGTTGAGTCCGTGACGTTTTGGTAGTCAAATATTTTGTTGCATTTTGCTCAGGTTTTTGATGGATATAAATAAAATACACTAGGTTGCAACCAGGTCTGTGGCATGTCATTGAACATTTCTACTAGCCACACAATTTTTTGTCTGCCACTTCGGAAATCTATGTAGAACGCTTTAGAATTGTATAACTAAGGTTGTGTATTGGCAAGAATCTGGCGATGCAATACGATACACATCATGACACAGGTGTAACGATTCAATATATTGCGGTACTGTAAGCAAAGCGATATAGTGTGATTTTTTTAAAAAAATCTAAATTTAGGAAAACTGTTTATAGTTTAAAGAAACTTACCACCATATGCATAAAATCTGAGTAAAACATTTTTTTTGTGCAATCAGAATAGTAGGATCTGCATTTGCATTTATCACACAGTGGTAATAGACACTACAATATGGATCATGTAACCTTAATCCCTGACTATTTTTTATACCCCCGCGACAACGTAGTCAGGGGTATATAGCGCTCTGCATGGCCGTCCCTTCCGGTTCATTTCTGGAGCAGAACTCGGAAACTATTTAACTTAGGAACTCAAATTTGGTATGATGGTTGACAGTGTGGTCTAGTTGTGCTTTTTGGGGGTTTACAAGTCCAGGGTGCCCTACATTTTTGATAATAACAAGCTAGATTGTGCTCAATTCATAGTTTTCAGTCACGTGACTTGGGCAGAGCCTGGATGGCAAAACCAAACCCCCAGGCGGACCACAAGGCTGTCAAATTTTTATTTTTTACAATCAGCAAATGTTTAGATCACCTTTTAAACGAGGAAAAACAAATATATATATATATATATATATATATACGAACTGCAAGTCTTAGGCACATGTGACCCATATACAGTACCTGCGGTATTTTAATCATTGAAGTGGAAGTAGACAACTTTTCAGCTATCTAGCAGGCTAGCTTATCAACTTTTTTGGTCATAACAGCATCTAATAACTTTAACCACTGCTCATTTTAGAAACGTCACCACAACAAAACCTCGTCTTTGTTTATGTAATGTTGCGTTTAGATTGGTTTCCCATAAGCCTCGCTTTCACTGTGCAATTCTGTCTGATACTGGGAAAATTTGGGCTTATTAGCTCACTTGCATGCTAGCTACATCAGCTAACGCTGACATCTATAATCCATGTCTGTTTGATAATCTAAACAAAGAAGACGTTTTCTTGCGGTGGCCTTTTCTAGCTAACGCTGTCTGGTTATTAACTCCTTGATCAGAACAGAATATAGTAACATCATCACTGCTCATTTTAATGAGCAGTGATGAATGCTACTATATTCCTGTTCTGATCAAGGAGTTAATAACCAGACAGCGTTAGCTAGCATAGCTTGCTAGTTTGAAAAGTCTGTCTCAGCTACGTCCCCGGAGCTGTACTTTGGTGATGTTTAGCTACATAACGTTATATCTTGTGGAGACTCCATCCCTTATACTGTCACCAAGAGGAAAGTGTAACGTCACAGTTATCTGTGCTTTCAATCTGGAAGGGTCACTACTTGCTTTTGTTTGCGAGGTGAAGGAAAAGAAATTAACGTTGGTTACTGTGATCAAGCTAGCTGTCACTCGCATCTCCGTAGTTAAACCAGCCGCTGGAGACGGACACAGGCGAAGCAGACGTAGTAACACCACTGGAGATGGACACAGACAGATTAGACGAAGTAACACGCTTTGTGAAGCAATGTCTGGAAAATTATTTAAATGGTTGAATGGTAAATGTAAGTAAGTAAGACTTTATTTATATAGCACATTTCATACAAGAGTTGCAGTTCAAAGTGCTTTACATAAAACTCAATAAAAACAAGCAGCAAGAGCAGTGCATGGAGTCAACAAAATCATGATAAAGTAATAAAACATTTTAGAACAGTAGAAATAGTAAAATATAAATAGTGGAGGATAAAATTCGTAGTGCAAGTTACAGAGAAAATGCTCTTTCTGGTAAAAAGATAGGTTTTAAGATGTCTTTTGAAAATGTCTAGCGTGTTTGCTTCCCTAATATTTATGGGTAGTGCGTTCCATAATTTTTGGGGCGTAGTTGACAAAGGCGCATCACCAATCTTCTTACGACTGCTTCTGGTGACCTCTAATAGACCTGCATCTGATGATCGCAGTGTTCTAGCTGGTGTGTAGTTTGTAAGGGAGTTAGCAATGTAGCTAGGTCCTTGTCCATTTAGAGCTTTGTATGTGAGGAGGAGGACCTTGAAGTCAATTCTGAAGGTTAACAGGAAGCCAGTGTAAAGTAGCTAGGACAGGACTGATGTGTTCTCTCCTCTTAGTTTTTGTTAATAATCTAGCTGCAGGTTTTGAATGAGCTGGAGTCTTCAGTGGTTTTCTTGGGAAGACCAGCGAAGAGTGCATTACAGTAGTCCAACCGGCTGGATATGAAAGCATGAATTAGCTTCTCAGCATCATGTTTGGTTTATGAATGGTTGTACCTTCGCTATGTTCCTGAGGTGAAAGAAAGCTGTTTTGGTCACTTGTAATGTGGGAGTTGAAATTCAAATCTGCGTCCAGGATGACACAGAGGACTTGTCACCTCAGGTTTAAGCCAGGGGGTTAAACCTCCTAGGATTCTTGGTTAGGCATCTCTCTTTTTGATTTGGGGCCGATAAGTAGAACTTCAGTTTTGTCCTCATTAATTTGAGAAGGTTATTGTTCATCCATTTGTTTATTGCCAATAAGCAGTTTGTAATGGAACTTTATGGCTGTCGCATCGTTAGGTTCAGCGGATATATACAATTGTGTGTCATATGTTTTGATCCAGTCAGTACACTATCAGTGAGCCCAATAAGCTTTTCAAGTCTATTGATTAGGATGTCGTGATCAATGGTATCAAATGCCGCACTAAGATCTAACAGGATAAGGATAGATACTTTATTTGCATCAGAGTAAGTCTGAGGTCGCTAATTATTTTGGTGAGAGCAGTTTCAGTACTGTGATTTTTCTGAAACCTGATCTGAGAGACTTCCAAGATGTTATTTCTTCAAGAAAGGAATTTAATTGGACTAATACTATCTTTTCCAATACTTTACTAATAAATGGAAGATTTGATATCGGTCTGTAGTTTGCTAGTGTACTGTTATCCAATTTGGGTTTCTTTAATAGGGGCTTTACAACAGCTGTTTTAAAGGCATCTGCGAAAACGCCAGTTCTAAGGGATGTGTTTATAATGTCTAGGACCGGACCTGAGACACTATCAAACACTCGCTTAAAGATATGTTGTGGGTATAGGATCAATATCTGAGGTTGTAGAGTTACATTCGCTGACGGTTTTGGAAAGTTCACTTAGTGTGATACATGTAAAAGTGCTCATGGTTACGTTGCAGGATCTACTGATGTCAGTTTCACCTCCACTAGTAGTGATACTAGCTATGATCGAAATTATTTTGTTCTTGAAGAATAGGGTAAGCTCTTCACATTTAGCTGCTGAGGATAGTGGGGGGACAGGGACAGTGTTTAGCAGCTGGTCAATGGTGGAGAAAAGAACTCTGGAATTTCTGGCGTTTTTCCTGTAATAATGCTGGAAAAATAATCTTTCCTTGCTAGACGGATGTTTTGTTATAGGTATATAGTGCATCTTTATAGATATCGTAGTGGATAGTGATCTTTGTTTTTCTCCATTTTCTCTTTACTGCGCGGCATTTTCTTTTATTTTCACTAACATTTTTATTTCTCAGCCATGGGGAGGTTCTGCTTGTAAACTTCTTTTGGTTTTCAGTGGAGCTACAGAGTCTAACACAGATGATAGTGCATCATTGAGGTTCTCTACCATTTCATTCAGAGAGCATTCATGACTAGTTGGCTCATATAGAGCAATCTGCCTCAGAAATGTTTGCTGTAGCTTCATCATCTAGATGTCTTCTTTGGACTAAGAATTATTTTGTGGTTTCTGTTAAGGTGATTTCCACATCAAAAAGTATACAATGATGGTCAGAGAGGGGTAGATCAGTTATTGAGATTATTATTGATGTTTAGTCCAGTTGTTATTACTAGATTTAGTGTGTTTTCGTTGCGGTGTGTTGGATCTGTTATGTGTTGAGTTAGATCGAAACTGTCGAGGAGATTTAAAAGCTCAATAGTTCTTGGGTCTGCTTTTTATTTACGTGGATATTTAGGTCTCCGTTTAGAACTACTTTGTCATATCTGGTGATACATAGTGATAATAGTTCAGAGAATTTCTGTATGAATATTGGCGAGTGCTTAGGTGGCCAGTATATAATAACAAGCAGTATTGATTCAGTTTTGAGCTCTATAGCAAGATATTCAATTGATGTAAATTCACCTAGCTCGGCGATTTTGAACAACAGTTTTGATGAGAAAATAGCTGTGACTCCTCCACCTCTTTTGATTTCCTAGAAACTTGGTGGAAGCTGTAATCAGGCGGACCGCTTCTATCAGTGTTGCTGTTGCCGTGTCATCGTTTAGCCAAGTTTCTGTTAGACAGATGCAATCTAAGTTGTTTTCTTTGACCAGGATCGTAACTAGAAAGGTTTTGTTTATTTAGAGATCTGACATTTAGAAGGGCCAGTTTCACCTGTGGGTATTAATAGATAAAACAGGAGGAGATATATTTGTAACATGGACAGTTTTCAGACTTCTAGGACGAGTTTCAGGTTTGAGCTGGTTTTGACCATGGAGATGGGAGAGACGGCTAGCTCTGTCGTAGTCGCTTGGTTGTATGGGTGTTTCAGTTGCAGTCAGTGTCGGTTGTAGTCCGCTCTCGTCAGGGACGGTGGCACGTCTAATTTAATTGCACAAATTCACAATCCTCTGCTCTGGGTTTTGGTTCCGAGAAGGTGATGTAGAAACACAGTCCAGTCTCGTCTTCTCTTCGGTTTGTGCATCAAATTGAAGAACAACCCAACAGTGTTGTAAAAGCTGAGCTGTCGCTGGCGGAGAGTGGAGAGCAGCTTTGTTTTGCCCTCCAGGTGGGCGTTCCATAGGGCTGTGACGTCACATGAAAACTATGAATAGGACTAATGCCATTAGGTCCAAAAGGCAAAACCTTTGGCCCTACTTTAGTGGGGGTCAAGCAGTGAGCGAGGATATGAGAGCCATGCTCACATTTGCCTGTTTGTTTGTTTTTTGAACAATGTCTTTATTGTTTTTTTTTGTTATATAAAACATCAGCATTATTATGCAATATATTCAATACAGGATTTACTTTAACAAATATAACATACCCCACCCACCCACCCGTTCTCTCTTAACTTTTCTCTTTCTCACAGGGCCAAATCAATATACAGCTTCACAGTATCACCTCACCTCTAACGAAATGAAGATACAACATTAGCAGAAAATAAATATATAGAAAATAAATAATAAATAAAATAAAAAGATTTTCCCAAAACATGAGTTCATTCCCTTCTGAGGGACTACCACTATTGTGAATTTTTACGTATCCTATCTTAATTATCCTCCTGTATAAGCTCACCAATATCACTATTTTTATGAAATCATTAAATGATTTCCAATTTCCTCATAAACACCCATTTTGTTTTTCAAGGTATATGTTTATCCTCTCCATTGACATACATTGTGCCATATTTTTAATGCAAGCGCCCAATGTAGGTGCGTCGGATTTCTTCCAATTAAAAGCAATCATTCGTTTTTGCCTGCAATATAGCAAAATCAATAAATTTACATTCTTTGGTTCTCAGATTGAGATCTGATGGGTACAAATGTAGCAATATCATGTTGGGGTCTAGTAGGAATGTTTACAGACAAAATGATCATGATTTTATCCATCACCTCCCTCCGGAATTTCTTAATTTTGTCACACTCCCAAATGCAATGTATAAGTGTTCCTTGAGCCTCATTACATTTAAAGCAAGTGTCAGGTATATTACTGTTATATTTATTCAATTGACAGGGGTTATATAAGTCCGCATCAACCAGTTGTATTGAAGTAGCTTCAAATTAGTGTTAGCTGTTTGTGTCTGAGCCTCCTTGCACACTATGTTCCAATTATTATCTGAGATGTCCTCCTTTAAATCCACCCTCAATGCGTCAAGTTTGGATATTGAGGTCTCCTTGGAGCCTAGATGCAAGCCAGTTGTATACTAATGAAATAAACCATTACTATTACAATTTTTGGTAATAATTTCTTCTAAGGATGAAAGTGCAGGAATTACTAATGACTGGATCTGCATAGAGGAAATAAAATTCTCAATTGCAAATATTAAAGAAATGCTTCTTTGGGATGTTATGTACTAGAGAGATTTCCTCAAAGGTCATTAGAACCTCTTCTTTATAAAGGTCAGATATTTTACTAACCCTTTCTTTGACCATAACTGGAATCCAGCATCCAGCCTGCCTGGTTGAACGAAACATTGCCCCAAATGGGACTATACAAGGAGTTAGCTATATTCATATATTCTTTTACCTCGTACCAGACATTAATCATATTAAGCACTATGGGGTGGGTAGTTGAGCTCTTAGATGTTTTGGAGTGGCTGAGTACAGATACAGATTTAATGTATCTGAACGGCACACACCTCTATATCCATCCATGATGGAGTATCTGCCAATAGAGGAAATAGAACATCATAGTTCTCAGCTGTGCAGCCAGATAATACCAATAAAGATTGGGGCACTTCAACCCCCTGTATCAAATGGAAGATACAACAGAGACAAGCGAACTCTTGGACACTTCTTATTCCAATAAAATTTTGTAATGAGTGAAGTAATTTTTGCAAACATTCCTTCCGGTGGTGCCAAAGGGATATTTGAAATAATATGTGAATTTAGGTAATATGCTCATCTTTAACGTGTTTATTCCCCCTATCAGAGAAATAGGCAGAGGCATCCATCTTTCTATAGATATGAATGTTGAATCCATTATACGGTCGTAATTTATTAAGGCTATATTTTCTACTTGAGGTACTAATTTTGATGCCCAAATAAGTAAAACTGGTTGAAAACTTAAAGATAGATATATGTCGGTCAGGATCTTGTCTCTCATTTTCATTAAGCAACATAAGTGAGGATCTTGAAGCGTTCAATTTATATCTGGATATTTACTGAACAGGTTCGATCAGATCTACAGTGCAGGTATGGAGGTGTTTAGTTGTTTTAGGAACAGAATGACATCATCCGCAAAGAGAGATATTCTATGATCCCTGTTACCAAATTGGATCCCTGTATCTGCCTGTTAGCTCTAATTGCTATTGCTAATGGTTCAATAGCTAGAAAATAAAGAGAAAGAGAAATAAATAGAAGCGGGGACAAGGGTGAACCTTGAGGGCAGCCTCTTGCGGTATTGAAGGAGTCAAACACCACTTCATTAGTTAGTACTTCAGCTATAGGGTTGAGATGTAGTAATTTAATCCAATTACAAAAGGTGTTTCCAAATCCAAACCTGGCAATAACATCAAAAAGATAGGGCCACTCAACCCTAATCAAAGGCTTTCTCTACATCTAGGAGAGAAGAGCTGTATCCTTTTCTCCCTTTTGGTTATATACGATATTAATAATACGTCTTACATTATGAAACCCTTGTCTTCCCTTTATGAACCCGTTTTGGTCATCCCCGACAATTCCCTTAAAGTACACCTTCTAGCCTCTTTGCCAGGATTTTACTGAAGATTTTTGTATCTCGTATTTATAGACTTATAGGACGCATATTCTCACATTTAGTATTTGCTTTACCCGGTTTTGGAAGAAGGATAATCAAACCTATCTCAGTGAGACAGATTAGATAACTATTAATGTAAGATTCCAAGTACATCTCGTAGAGAGGAGTTACAATTTTTCTTTAAAATGTTTATACAAGTCAATTGGGAGGCCATCCGGCCCTGCTGTCTTTCCAGCCTTTAATGCACTAATGGCTTCTGATAACTCAGCTATGCTTAGTTGTTTATCCAAAGTTTTTCTTACTGTCCTCAGAAATTTTAGGAATATAAGTTTGTCTAGGAATTCCAGTCTGGGTATCAGAGCTAACAGTATATTCAGATCTGTAAAGGTTTTCATAGAAATTTTTAAATGCTGTATTAATTTCCAATTGAATCAACTATGATACTCCCGCTTGCATCCTCAATATTAGTAATTGTCCTCTCTGTTTGCTGTTGTTTGATGCGCCACGCAAGGAGTCTACCAGGCTTTTCACCTGGTCGTTAATAGGTTTGTTTAAGCCTCATTAAATTAGCGGCAGCCTTATCAGATGTTAACTCATTGTACTGAGTTCTAAGTAGTAATAACTGCTTAGCAATGTCATGTTTATCCTGCCCTTCCTGAAAACTTTTATTCTCAAGCACTTTAATTTGGGATTCCAAATCTCTCATTTTTTTCTGTGTTTCTCTCGTTCTTCTGCTCGTATAACTTATAATTTGACCTCTAATAAATGCCTTGAAGGCTTCCCACCTAATTGTGGCAGAAGTTTTGGATGTGTTAAACTCAAAGTAAGTATGGAATTTGTTCTCCTAAAATCTGTAGAAACCTTGAGTTCTGCATCCATTTTATTTGAATCTCCATTTAGGGGATTGACGTATCAATTTTGGCTCCTACGTAGACCATGGATACAGCTGCATGATCCGAGATTACTATGCTGTTGTAATGGCAGCCTCTAATGTTAGAGAGGAGTTCTGCTGACACCAAAAAGTAATCTAACCTATAATAAGTTTTGTAAGTAATGGAATAACATGAAAATTCCTTTCTTTGAAGGGTTCAGGTGTCTCCACATATCTATTAAGTTCAGTTCTTTTATAAAATGATGTAATGTTTTCCTAGATCTTGTGTGAGTATTATCTATTCCGAAAGATCTATCTTTTCTTGGATCTAGGACACAGTTCAAGTCCCAGCGATAATGTATTTGCCTGGTAGTGTTGAAATTATCAGAAATAAATTATTGTAAAAATTAACATCATCATTATTTAGTCCATATACATTAATGAAATTAAGTTGTGTAGAGCAAAGACGACCTTTTATGATTAACAATCTTCCGTTGGGATCTTTGGTTACCCCTTCAATCTGTAATGAATAGACTTGGTGTATTAATGTCATTACACCTCTAGAATTAGTAGAGTATGAAGCTGAAAGGACCTGTACTGGCCACCTCCGTTATATCTTTGATGTCTCATCAGCCAATAGGTGCGTTTCCTGCAAGAACAATATCTTGGCCTTTAGCTGTTTTATTCCTGTTCATCACCTGTTTTACTTTAATAAGTTTATGTAAGCCTCTACAATTCCATGAAATACATTCAACTAAGATATTCGCCATTAATTGTTTGCGATAGTACGTACACATAGTGGTGTATCCCCCCTTTTTTAATTAGTTCCTTGATGTTTCTGAAACTAATGTAGAATATGGGATGAAAAGGCAATAAAGTTGGTAACTACTAGAGTAAGGCAGACTCAACTGTAAAATAAAACTATCATGACAACTAGAGTAAGGCTGACTCAACTGTAAAATAAAAACTATCATGACGACTAGAGTAAGGCTGACTCATCTGTAAAATAAAAACTATCATGACGACTAGAGTAAGGCAGACTCAACTGTAAAATAAAAACTATCATGACGACTAGAGTAAGGCTGACTCAACTGTAAATAAAACTATCATGACAACTAGAGTAAGGCTGACTCAACTGTAAAATAAAAACTATCATGACGACTAGAGTAAGGCAGACTCAACTGTAAAATAAAAACTATCATGACAACTAGAGTAAGGCAGACTCAACTGTAAAATAAAAACTATCATGACAACTAGAGTAAGGCAGACTCAACTGTTAAAATAAACACTATCAATGACGACTAGTAGTAAGTAGATTCAACTGTAAGTTATCAGAGTGTATAGAAATAGCTGGATTCAACATAATGTATATCAAGATGCCTGGAGTGAGGTAGATTCAAATATAGATTCTCATATCTAGAGTGAGGGTCTCAAATGTCAGTACTCGTGATATCTAGATTATAACTAGATGCCTTGAGAGAGGCATATAACACATATACACTCACCGGCCACTTTATTAGGTACACCTTGCTAGTACTGGGTGGTCTTCTGCTGCTGTAGCACATCTGCTTCAAGGTTGGACGTGTGTGCGTTCAGAGATGCTATTCTGCGTATCTTGGTTGTAACGAGTGGTTATTTGAGTTAACTGTTGCCTTTCTATCATCTCAAACCACTCTGCCCATTCTCCTCTGACCTCTGACATCAACAAGGCATTTCCGTCCCACACCAACTGCCGCTCACTGGATTTTTCTCTTTTTCGGACCATTCCTCTGTAAACCCTAGAGATGGTTGGTGCGTGAAAATCCCAGTAGATCAGCAGTTTTTGAAATACTCAGACCAGCCCGTCTGGCACCAACAACCATTGCCACGTTTCAAAGTCACTTAAATCCCTCTTTCTTCCCCATTCTGATGCTCGGTTTGAACTTCAGCAAGTCGTCTTCACCATGTCTAGATGCCCAAATGCATTGAGTTACTGCCATGTGATTGGCTGATTAGCTATTTGTGTTAACAAGCAATTGAACAGGTGTGCCTAATAAAGTGGCCGTGTGAGTGTATATCACAAGTCCTTTCAGTTAGCTAAGCATAAGATCTATAAAGAGTGTGTCATGTCAAAGCTTTAGCATTAGACTTATTAGTGACCGTAACTTCGGAGCAGGTTGTGTCCTCCTTAATCTCCAGGCATCTGTTCTCCAGCACCCCAATGTATCTGTCCACGTCCGCTGGTGTGTCAAAGACAGCTGTGTGCTCTCCTCAACACCGTGCTTATTGTCTCTGTTGTTTGTAAACTTCTGCTGACAGATCCGGGAGGAATCTTATTTTGTTGTTTTGTACAGCACCTCTTTCTTGGTTTCTCGCAGCTCTAAAGATGTTCTCTCTGTCTTTGTAGTGGAGGCATTTCACAATAAAAACTCTCGGAGCATAGCTGGGCCTTTGGCTCGTTATTCAGTGAGCCCTCTCCAGAACGGGAGGCAAATGTTCAGATTATCCGCGATCCATTTTCTCCATGTAGGAGCAGGTGTTAGATCCTTCTTCTTTCTCGGGTATGCCAGTCAGTATGCGGATGTTGTTGCGCCGGCACTCCTGCACTCCAAGTCTTCTACTTTGGTGGCGAGAAGTTTTGCCTTCTTTTCAAGTTTATCCCATGATGCCTTGCAGCGTGTTAACATCGTCTTCAGTTGCAGATATGCGGCGCTCCGCTTCGGCGATATTGACCTCTACATTCTTTAATGTCATACTGAACGACCTTAATTGGCTGCTAGTACGCTGTCCATTTCAGTATGAAAATCTTGTTTTGAATGACTGTATAGCCTTCATGATGTCCATAGAAAGAGGGATTTTCCATGATTTTAGTGCTGTCGGTGTTAACCTGTCTCTGGGAGGCCTGCATGCGCTACCTCTTCCAAGTCAGATCCCGACACGTTTTCTTCGTTACAAACTCCTCCAGCTGTCTTATGTTTGTCCTTATTTCCTTTTTTTCGGCGCATTCGCTTGTAGTTCACCTATATTGTGAAATTGTGACACTTTTGATAGAGATTTGGATTACTTAGAAAGTATTAATTTCAGGATTAGCAACAGGGCAGGGCTAACCACGACTACTCAGCACTCCGCCATAACGGAAGTCCACATTTGCCTTGTTAATTTAGGAATTGCTTTTAAAAATAATATTTCTTAATATAAGGAAAACATATCTGCCATGGTGGCAGGTCACGTGAATTTTTTCCCTGCCACAGCCAACATTTACCCTGTATTGTGGCAGGTGGCAGGTGCTAATTTCATTCCCTGGTTGCAACTAATAATCATTTTCATTATTCTAATCATTTGCTCTAAAATATATATACAATCTGTTAGGATGCTTCTGTTGCTGTAAAAGTTAACAAGAACAGTGGTAGGGAATTTTTCCCTGCTTATGTTCCTTAAGAAATACAGCTGTTTCTGAGCTTTTTTAACCAGAGTGGAGATTGTGTGATAAACCATGTCAGGTGTGGCCACAAAGTTTTATCAGGTCTCTCTTGAGAATGAGACTGCGTTGTCTCAATGAGATTACGGTGTCCGTGTCTGAACTGAACTGTGACGAAAGCGCCCCTGTTTTCTATTTATTCCTGTTGCTGACTCTTTAAACACTGTAGCTCACATATGTATTTCCTCCAGTCACTGTGATAAGGTTCCCACAAAATTTCTAAATCCGTCCTTCCTCTTTTAGGCCCAGCCTGCTCTCAATCATCAACCACTCTCTCACATCCGGGTCTGTTCCTGACTATTTCAAAACTAGCCAGTGTTCAACCGCTTCTTAAAAAACCCTCTCTCGAACCCAACTCAATTAGATAATTACAGACCAATCTCCAAACTACCATTTATATCAAAAATTCTAGAGAAAGATAGTTACGGAACCAACTTCTGAAAGTGGTGGAGGGGCACAAAATATTCGATAAATTCCAATCAGGCTTTCACCAAAAACATAGCACAGAAACAGCATTCCTCAGAGTAACCAAATGACATCTTAATGCATGCAGACAAAGGTGAACACTCCATACTCATCCTACTGGAATTTAACTGCTGCCTCTGATACCATCGATCATACTATATTACTTGATAGGTTGCAAATGGGTTAGCATATCTGGTACAGCTCTTTAAACTGATTTAATTTCATACTTAACTAACAGATATTTCCATGTTTGCATTAAGAATCCTGTCTCCTCATCAGCCGCTTTGGCGGTGTGAGTCCCTCAGCGGCGGTTCATAGACCGATCCCCTTCTCGTTGTACATGCTTCCTCTGGGTCATTTGTTCAGCAGCTTTCCTGACGTGTCATATCATTGTTATGCAGATGACACTCGGATCTATTTTTCAGTCAAAACCAATAACCTCAATCAACTTTCCTCCCTCCATGACTGCTTAGCAGCAACCAGTCTTTGGTTGACTGGATGTCTCCCAACTTTCTCCACGTAAACCCTGATAAAACAGACATTCTTTTAATAGGACCAGGACAATTTTGCCACTGCAGTTCATCAGTTTGTTGGCCCACTTCAATCCAATATCAGTCCTACAGCTAAGAATCTTGGTATCATCTTTCGCCCGGAATATGACTTTTGACCACCATGTCACTAAACTTGTCCAGACCTGCTTTCTCCAGCTAAGAAACGTTGCAAAAATCAGATGCATCTTGTCTTCCACGGATCTTGAACTATTAATTCACACTTTCATATTCTCCCGTCTAGACTATTGTAATTCCCTCTACACCTGCCTCAGTCAAACTGCTTTAAATTGCCTTCAGTGGTTCAAAATGCAGCGGCCAGGTTATTAACCAGAACTAGCCATCGGTCTCACATAGGGCTGGGCGATATGGCCTAAAAATAATATTGCGATATTTTTAGGCAATATCGCGATACTCGATATATATCGCGATATTTTCAAATATCCTCTAAGCACTTCATAAATGCCTCGATTTAACCCTTTGATGCATACAATCACACCAATATGATGATTCTTGTAGTCACTGCAGCATATGTCTGCATTAAGACCTTCTTGTTTATATTCATTAGTGGTTTCTATTTGAACTATTTTAATCTGGCAATGCAAAAAGGGGGAAATCACAAGTTAAATTTAACAAAACAGTATCCAACTGTATTCACTTTTAACCAATAGTATCTGGCCAATATATGCTTTATATATTTTGATAAATACATAACACACACACACACAGTTTTTAATGACGTTGAAATATATGTAAAGTAACTTATTGTTATGTTTACCAGTAAGCTGTTATAACATTGCTGATAATAACAATGATTATTTTCCCAGCAGTGTAGAAAGACTCACCAATAGCGAGGTGCAGCTGTGGCCAAAACTGCAGTCTTGTCCACTTATTCAGGCTCACAGCTTTAGTTTCTGTTAGCTGGACGTTCATTATTTTGGATCAAGTGTCTTAATGAGTCTTTTGAATCCGGGCTTTTCAACTACGCTAACGTTGTGATGTAGTTTACAGCGGTCGTGATTTCTTTGCATTTCGCACTTTTTTTTGTCATATGGGATTGCTTTGGAAAGCGAGAAATCCAGAGACATTTGCCTCTGGGCTGGTTCTGGTTGCTTTGGTCGTGTTCTCGCTATCGGTACTCGCTTTGCTGCTTCAGTTCTTTCGCTTTCTCCGGGCTCCGGGGCTTTCTCTCTCCGCTGCTTCCCTCCATAAACAAAAACACGCTGGCCGATCACGTCACACAACTCGCCCAGGAGAGTGGTCTGGTGGAGGCGGAGTCTGTGACGTGTGTGTCTGTGAGAAGGAGCCGGAGGGAGAGAAGGAAATGCCAAAGCAAGTTTCAAAGCGAATCTCATGCCGGCAGGGTGGCTTAAAACATTACATAACAATTTGTAGTCGATGTTCGCGATATAGTCATTTTATATACCGCGCGATTGGGACAAGCCGCGATACATCGAACTATATTCGATATATCGCCCACCCCCTAGTCTCACATCACCCCTGTTCTGGCATCCCTCCATTGGCTTCCTGTAAAATCCAGAATCAACTTTAAGATCTTGCTAATTACATATAAGGCACTGCATGACTCGCCCCCCACTTACATCTATGATCTCCCTTGTTCCATATTTGACCTGTGGAACACTTCGATCCTCTAATCTCGTCCTTTTATCCATTCCCTGCTCAAACTGCAAACCCCCCCCCTCCGATCTTTCAGAGCTGCTGAATCTCTGGACTGTTTAAAGCAGCTTCTAAAAACCCATCTCTATAGGCAAGCCTTTTCCATAGGCACTCATCCACATGTGTGTTGTGTCTGTTTTAGTTTGATCTGTTTCTCATTGTTTCTGTGTTTCATATTGTAATTTTTCCTTGTTTTCATTATTGTTTGATGTTTCATTGTGTGTGAAGCACTTTGTAATGGTGTGTTTTAAAAGGTGCTATATAAATAAAGGTATTACTTACTTACTTACCTACTTACTTTGAAAGTGCAGCAATGGACGGAGAATGGCTGATGGTGAAGATCCCTTAACGTTAGTTGTTAGCTGTTAGCACCCAGTGGCAGCACGGTCCTGCTTTGTTAAATAACAGAGCTAACAGCTAATGTTAACGGAGGTTCCACTGAGTTACACTATGATGTGTTCATCTCATTTATTCAGTAAAAGGTCTGCACTCTCTGAGTGCCTGTATAGATTTTACATACGTTTAGATTTGGGCCACCAAAATGCACCAAATTAAGGGGCTATGTGGCTCGTCGGGCCAGTGCTTAAAAACATTTGCGTCTGTCCTTGAAGTCTCATCATTGCGTGTGATCCGGCAAGATGATCGTAGTGTCATCGTTTACAACAGAGTTCTCTTCATGTCGGGGTTTTGAACAGCATAAACGGGAGGGGGGCTGAGCACACAGCCCTGGGGGACTCCAATATTTAACACTAGAGTGGACGATGTGTGACCACCAACCTGAACTGCTTGGGGTCTGTTTGTGAGGAAGTCCAATATCCAGTTGCACATTTTGGTACTCAAGCCCAGAGTGCCAAGTTAACCAATCAGTTTCATAGAGGAGTATGTGTTGAATGCTGAGCTGTAATCAACCAACAACATTCTGATGTAGCTGTAGTTATTTCAAGATGTTTGTGGGCTTAGTGAAGGGCAGCGAATCTGTTTGTTCTTAATTCAAACTGGTGAGGATCCAGTTTGTCTCTTTGGAAGTGTTCAGTTAAAATCTAATAGTTTTATTTTTCTTCTGTGTTTCCCTCTACAGACAATGAGACTGCCGTGTACACACTTATGCCAATGGTCATGGCTGACCAGCACAGGTGAGCATCAAACCAGACTGACTGTACAGCAGAGTAGTGTATTAGCTAAGGGTGTAAACAATAGTTTTTACAACGATACGATTGCATGGTTCCGATACGATTCAAGGACGATATTTGGCTCATCTAGAGCAATACGATCAATTCATGACTTGAAATCAATACAGTAAACTTTTTTTTTTGCCAAAGATTCAATCAGTGTGACTGAGAATAAATATCTGATACTGGACAGAGCAGGGTCAGGATTCCTCAACGTTTTGACAATGAATAATGGCAAATACATACAGCTTTATTAGAAAATAATAATAATAAAAAAGTGCAACTGCAGGACCTGCTGATTCAGTTCTCAAGATACAAGGCAGTGCAATATGTAACAGTACATATAAGAAACCAACTTCTATTCAAGTAAATGAACATTGATTAACCTGCCTGCTTCTGTCCTCATCTTCAATATAAATGGTAGATCAATAATACAGAGATCAACCGCTGATAGTGATCAAACAGCTGATAGTGATCAACCAGCTGATAGTGATCAAACAGCTGATAGTGATCAACCGCTGGATAGTGATCAACAAGCTGATAGTGATCAACCGCTGATAGTGATCAAACAGCTGATAGTGCTCAACCGCTGATGGTGATCAAACAGCTGATAGTGATCAAACAGCTGATAGTGATCAAACAGCTGATAGTGATCAAGCAAGTGATAGTGATCAAACAGCTGATAGTGATCAAACTGCTGATGGTGATCAAACATTTGATAGTGATCAAACTGCTGATAGTGATCCAAACAGCTAACGACAGAATCATTCCTCTACAAATGCTGTTTAAATAATCTGCTGATAGTAATTCAGTAGTCCACCTACAGGGTTCATCTGGGGTCTTTTCATACATTAAAAAACAGCTGGAACAACATGTTAAAACTACGTTAGACTAATGTTAGTTGAGTTTCTGTTCTGTTTTTTGCTTTACTCCCTTGATGCTTTGCCTCACGGACCCCCGCTACCTGAATGTTGAGCGAGCATCCGTTAAAACAGTGAGACGACACACGTCAGCTAAAAGCACAATATCACTCTATATTTCAGCTGCTTGGCAGTAATGTTAGCTGAGACAGACGAAGGTCTCTCCATGAATCAATGCTGATCCTAGTGTTGGCTTTTCCTGTTGGTCTGGAGGAGCTGCAGCAGTTATTTCTGCACAAACGTCCACTGTACATTCACTAGATATTCTCAGAGCTAAACTAACTCTTCTGCAGTGTGGTAGTAGTGCGCGCATGCAGGTGAGTACAGTAGAGACTCCGGTCTTGGAAACCAAAGCTACGGTCTCCCTCGCGTCCTCCGACCGCGGCCAACACTGTTTAACAGACGGGCTTCACTAGATACAACCAAGAGGTTTTGGTGCTTCACTGTAGTTTGTGTTGGAGTCTGAGTCTGAACAGCGTAGCGACACGTAAGTGCGTATGGGACACCGACCCGGATTGATTTATACGAGTAAGAAGTTACAAACAGTCCCTTTAACGACTATTTGACAAATCGAAAATCATAACCCTTCGCTAATAAATATGATGACGGGGAAAGGAAAGTAATTTTCTCTGAATGAAAAAACGGAAAGCGCCTGTGGGTGAAGCTGCCCTCGTCAAGTGATTGATAACGCCTGAAACTCTGCCGACCTGCTCCTCTACCGGGTGAGAGAGCGAGGAGTCCAATGCGCCGTTCGTCTGCATGCACACCATGGATGCATGCTCGCGCTGCAGAGGGCAGAGCTGGCAAGCTGGCGCATGTCTGGAGAGTGAACCGGAGTAACGTTTAACATTTCTTTACTAATAAAAGTGCTAAAAATCACTTTCATATAACGTTTGTCGTCCTTAAATACAAGGTACAAATCCTTAGTATCCATACAATCGTACCTATGGATGTAGTTGGATAGTAGGAATATAAATCGATACATTGATGTAGTAGATGAATCATTGCTCCCCTAGTATTAGTGTTGACACACTTTGAGCTCAGCGCTTGAGGAAGAATGCATGTGTCGTGGCATGCTTATCAGCTTTTGCTAGTAGTCTCATTGTGTCTTTACTTTCTTATAATGGGTATGGTGAATTTTTGTTGTTGTCTCCAGAGGAAATGATTTACTTGTTGCATCCTGTCTCTAAAAGATCAGTGTCAGAGTTGCTGCTCAACTCCAAGTTTGATGTGAACTACGCCTTTGGACGAGTGAAAAGAAGTCTGCTACACATCGCTGCCAAGTAAGATATTATTACCTCCGCCAAGGCCGAAGGCCTAGGAAGGAGGTCATGTTTTCACCGGCGTTGGTTTGTTTGTTTGTTTGTACATTAACAGGATTACACCAAAAGTCCAAGATGGATTTTAATGAATTATTTTGGAGGGGTGGGGTGTGGCACAATGAACAAACCATTAGATTTTTACGTGGCTGGCATATTTTTACAAATTCTGATCAGCCCAAGCATTAAAACCACAGGGTAGAACACATGCGCTGTGTAACTAATGACGCATTGGTGACGCGTGACCCCGCCTCCTTCTGAGAGCAGAGAGATACGTGTGTGGATGTGTGTGGGAGCTGCTGTCCGTCCGCGGTGAGAAAGAACAAAGCAGTAGATGACGGGATGAGAGACAACGTAGTGTAACGTTATACAGACATAACAAGGCTGCTGAATGAGAGAGGCATCCACCGATACGTTACACTGAAACACACCGTGTTAATAATAAGCCGACCACCTCATGGTACCGCCAGCTGGGAGGTGTGTTTAAAGTCACGCGTTGGCGGAGGTCTGCGCTCTCGAAGTGCCATTTCAGTTCTCTTCAAATAAGAGTAAGCACACCCTTAAATTTTGGCGTCTTTTATACATGCAACAAAGATGGGTAATTACGTTGGAAGAAAATTTTGATTTGAGGTGCAGTCTTGTGCTTATAGTAAGTTGTGTGTGACAACACACGGGTTCATATTAGAGCTAGACCAGCTAATATTAGCTTATTGCAGATATAACAATATGGGTGTCGGGTGAGGTAATTTAGAAACAGTGTCTTCTTTACATAGTTTGTCCATCAGAGACTTTTTACAGTTGATATTTCAACTGTAAAATGTCCCGCTCAGTGTTTTAAGGAAAAAAAAAAAATATATATATATTTTATAAGTAATATAATTAAATTAAAGACAAAGTTGTGGCTGGGTTGGGTACAACCGGTGTTTGAGCAAACACAGCTTCTTTTTACAGCGCGCAGATCATGAACAAGTCACCAGGATTTACCAGCAGCTTCTTTCACTAGAAGAAGTGGAGTGTTGCATGAAGATGTCGGGCATGGAACAATAATTCTATCTGTTAAAAGTTTCTCAATAATGGGAGCCATTTTTTTCTTCTGCATCAGCTCTCAGAAGGTACCGTCGTTTGTTGGGCCTGTAAAATAAGGGATCATAGGGGGAAATGGATCTACCAGTTGAACTGTTCTGTGAGCGCTTATTGTGCAGTGGAAAGGGTGACTCCCGCCCCCGCCCCGATGTTCACCTTTTAATCTGTGGCTAAATCAGTGTCACAACAGGACACACCCATGCCCTTACCCATAATGTCATTCTTACATCATAATCTAAAGATGAAGAAACAAGCAAAACCACAAAATCCTCCGTGACCCTGATACATTACCTTGCAACCCGAGACACACACTTACAGGTGTGTAAATCATGCCTCAAAGACTAGGGATGTCATGATACCAGAAATCTAGTAGTCGATACCAATACCAGTGAATTTCCACGATTCTTGATACCCAATTCGATACCATGGTAAAAGGAAAATGATGAGACTTTATTCCTCAGGTATAGCTCAATGACTGTAAGAAAACAGCAGAGGCTGTACACGCACACACACTCTCTCTCTATATATCCTCAGATTGCAAGCAGTAGTTTAAATTCACTGACATGGTGACAGACCAATAAATATTTATTTAAAATGCTAATGTTATATTTTGATGATGGATGACACAGACCGATTAGGATGATAGCCCACTGCTACGAGCTATGGTTACATTATGTTAGCTAAAATACGGTAGCCTTCAGCAGTTTGCCATTGCAAACGTTGTATGGAACATACTTGGCTCAAAAACAATGCCAGTTGTCTCAAACAAAAATAATGGTAACGTGTAGGATATATCAGGATAAAGATAACAAGTAGTTGTTAATTTAACGTTAACATGAAACTCACTCACTGTCCTCCTCGCGGTGATTATCCCATTAACGTAATGGTTCCCTCCCTTATAGCATTGGGTTTAAATCAGAAATATTGCCAAATAAACACTTTTTCTTTTGGCTTCAACACCACTTTTTGTCTGTCAACTCTCTGTCATCCCGTGTGTGTGAAATCTGACTCCTGCTACTCTGAGCTGAGACTCCGTACGGAGCAGACTCTTTCACTCTCAGTTTGTAGCGTCTGTCGTCCGACTATGTATTGATAACACGGCGCTGATATACCAAAATGAACTAAATGGGTTTTATTTCTGTAAAAAACAACACCGAGCCTAGTTCTGCTGCGCGATTTGACAGCACGATTGTTTGGAGGGCGAAATGATGGAGCTCCATTTCTCATGCTTCTGCGTAGGAAAGCAGCGTCAAGTAAATGCATAGTTACTGACGCCCTACATGGTTACGTAGTTGCTCTGTGTTCTCTCTGTACAGCTGTGGGTCAGTGGAGTGTCTGGTTCTACTGCTGAAGAGAGGAGCCAACCCAAACTACCAGGACATCTCAGGCTGTACCCCTCTGCACCTCGCTGCTAGGAACGGGTATGGGCCTCATACTACATTTCATCTTTCGTCTTAACATGTTTGTATTCAAAGTCTTATGACACTTGGTCCAGTGAGTTCACTTTTACACATACCGACCTTACCTGGTTATTTGCTGATTCTTCTAAACACATTGTGTGAATCCTTGAGGTCCAGCAAACATATTGAATTAATTTCCTTCCTCATACATCAAATATAAAGCCAATTTTTAAATACTGCATTGTTTACATCTGTGTTTACTATAATGCAGTCTTCCCTTCCTTTTGTTGGCACATTACTGTCTTTCTTGGCACATGTGAAACTATTGGCAGGAATGTGGATTCACGATGCACATGTGCATGCATGTGTAACGCCACAGGATGCTTTGAACTCTCCTTAAGAAATGCTGCCAGTGGCCTTAGTGCGTAACAAGATTTTTTTTGTCCTACATTACTTCCCCTTATTGATTATTCCAGTAATATGTATCATCCCAGACAACCTCCAGCCAGTATGGTATTGCTCTTTAAAATGAGATCACCCAGACATCCAGTGGCTGGCCAGGCTAACATTCACTTTGTTCCTGTATTTCTGCTGCTTGATTCGAATGTCATCTTATCAAATGGTTGACATTAGTGAGACATGTAACTTGATGGATCTATTACTTTGATTTTTCCTTTTTAAATGCTTGCTTGTTAGTCTTGTAGATGTTATTTGCATGTAGTCATAGAAGTATGAAATGGCGTGAAACAGAGTGACACTGATACTTAACACTTTCCTCCATGTTTCCCTCAGACAGAAGAAGTGTATGGGCAAACTACTGGAATACAACGCTGATGTGAACATTTGCAACAATGAGGGACTGACTGCTGTGAGTGGACTGTAATCCCCCGGCTGTGGTTCATGTTGTATTGAATGTCTTAAAATCATTGTAATCATCGTTGCTAATTAAATGACTGTAGTGTTATCTCTGTGACGGGTGGTTAATGAACTCCTCCTGATTGTCCATGTGAACTTCTGCTGCAGATCCACTGGTTGGCAGTGAATGGAAGGACGGAACTCCTCTATGATCTGGTCCAGCATGTGTCCAACGTGGATGTGGAGGACGCCATGGGGCAGACAGCTCTACATGTAGCCTGTCAGAACGGACACAAAACTGTAAGCCAATTCGAAAATATCTCTTTAATTGAAAAAAATCTGATCTGTATTTTTAGCCCTAGTTAGAGCATAGGACTCAAATGTTGGCAACAGATGTTGGTCTTTGGCTTGATAAATTGAAGCCACTGTTCAGTCCAGCTGGGCGTTAGGAGCAGCATGGCTTCTAGGGGCTGCTTGTTAGGCTCTTTTGTCCCAGTGAGGTCTACAGGTAAGGGAAGGAACATACTGTAAGCCGGTGTTGTCAGGCGTAAGGTTGCCGTTTATTGAAAAATGGACAATCAAAAAAACAACATGAGTCAGTAGCAAAGACGCAGCGAGCACATGCAAAACACAGACACACACTCACACACACACACACACACACACACACACACACAGCCGTGTCAGCAAAGGTAGACGAGTGTAGGAAAAGGCTGCGGATGGCTCCTGATAACTTAGATTCACAGCTGTCTAACTGACCAAACTCCCCCAAAATAGAAACTATAAATAAAACTCTATCCTTCCTACACTTATCGTAGAAAAACAAAACACAATAGTGGCAGCCACCCCTTTTGCTAGTGTCTCTAATAACAGAGGTGCTCAGCGTTCTGTATTCTATACTAAAAAACTAATCCCTGCCCAGTCAGTCCCAAAACACAATACACCAGTGCCTCTATTTAACAACTTGTGCTATTACAAACGAAGCTAACAATTACCCACAAAGTCAGCAATTTCTAAGCACAATGTAACTGCACCGGAGAAGCACAGTGGCGGACTGATCACATGAAGGTTAATCTTGGCAACAACACAGAAAAATAACACGGCCCATAGCATACTGTAGGCCTTTATGGCCTGTTGTTTGAGGGCAGTAAAGGTTGCGTTTTACCGGCAGTAAAAGCAGTTGTTGACAGGCTACAGAGCCCCTGTAAGCTCACTGTGGGAAATGTACAGTATCTCTTAACTACTTTTGTGTTGCCTCAGAATACTTTCTATATTCTCTTTGATCCGTATGTGTGTTCAGGATCAGCTTCACCTCAATGCTTAGCTAACACATCCTGGTCCATTCACTGCACCCTCCTGTGAGTTAGTGTTATAACCATTAAATACATATACTGCATGTCATAGTGTTGTAATGATGCAGCCTTTCACTTGAGTTACCTAATGTGACCATAGCATGAGCCAGCCACAGCCAAAGGCTGCTGTCCAAGCTTGGCCCTCCTCCAGAATTATGGATAATATACCAGATGTTGTCCACTGGAAAGATTCCCTCATTTCATAAGCTTTTATCCTATTGATGATTGAAAATGTAGACACCAAAATCATTTCTGTAAATCTTGAAATTGTTATACTTGAGTGTTGCTGAAATCCGTTTTTTCTCTTGTTATCCAGTATGTCAGTGAAATATTTGCCAGTATGTGATCCCAGTGTGTATTTTGTCAACTTAGACGGTGTTGTGCCTTCTGGACAGTGGAGCGGACATCAACCGGCCGAACGTCTCTGGAGCCACGCCTCTTTACTTTGCCTGCAGGTGATGTCATCAGTGATGTCATTAGGCTCGTTGGGGATGAGCCAGGCCTGTGCAGAATCGATCACCGGCGATCGCCGTGCATGCCGGTTAGATTTGACTTGATCGCGGCTTGCTCTGGTGTTGTGCACACGTGGGCAACGATGACCTCACGAGATCGAGGCGGCCGCAATTGCTCTCCACCATCTGCAAGACCCAGGGCATTGTGGGAAACGCCTGGCTGTCGCCTGATCAAAGAGCTGATTGGCTCTTAGTTTTGACAGCAAACACCATGTGTTGTACAAGTCAGACATAAAAATATTAAAGGATAGAATCCAACACCAGACGCACATTTCCACATATATTTACAAACAAATATAGATAAATCCCAACGTGGTCTGAAAACTACAAGTGGCCTACAGATTGGATCTAACAGGATGTCATTATTTCTGTGACTTCCCTGTAAATTCTTTTGGAAACAGCTTTCTGTCTCCGCCCCCTGCTGCTGCCGCCTGATCTCGTCTACTTTCCTGGCGAGGCGCAGTTCATCTCCAACGAGCCTGTTGTAATGTTGATGATTCATATTGTGGTCTCAACTCACCTATCTTACTCTTACAGCCAATCCCCACTGAAAGCGTTTTTAGAAGCACTTTTGACACTTGTCACTCGCACACCTCCCAGAACAGATGCACTTCCATTTTAATAGATGTATCAGTACACACTGACTCCATGAGTTGACGTCTGACGGATACCTCTCGCGTTTTTTAATGCGCCAAATCCATTTTTCATGTGTTTAGTGAAGCATAATCTACAAAGACAGCTGTTTAAATCACACAAATATCCTGCTGTATGTGTGCTTTGAACTTATTAACGGTATTTACACTGAACAAGGCATTGTCTGTGAGCTCACCTGTTTCACCACAGGAAGATTCCCCTCACTCGCTACGGTGGGCGGGGAATTAGTAAGGGATAATGTACAGCGAGTCTGTTATACACACGTAGGCAAAATTGTTGGTACCCTTCCGTTAAAGAAAGAAAAACCCACAATGGTCACTGAAATAACTTGAAACTGACAAAAGTAATAATAAATAAAATTTCACTGAAAATTAACTGATGAAAATCAGATAATGCTTTTGAATTGTGGTTCAACAGAATCATTTTAAAAAACAAACTAATGAAACTGGCCTGGACAAAAATGATGGTACCCTTAACTTAATATTTAGTTGCACAACCTTTTGAGGCAATCATTTCAATCGAGTGATTTCTGTAACTCTCAATGAGACTTCGGCACCTGTCGACAGGTATTTTGGCCCACTCCTCTTGAGCAAACTGCTCTAGCTGTCTCAGGTTTGAAGGGTGCCTTCTCCGAATGCATGTTTCAGCTCCTTCCACAGATGTTCAATAGGATTTAGATCAGGGCTCATAGAAGGCCACTTCAGAATAGTCCAATATTTTGTTCTTAGCCATTCTTGGGTGTTTTTAGCTGTGTTTCTGGTCATTATCCTGTTGGAGGACCCATGACCTGCAACTGAGACCAAGCTTTCTGACACTGGGCAGCACATTTCGCTCCAGAATGCCTTGATTGTGTTCAGATTTCATTGTACCCTGCACAGATTCAAGACACCCTGTGTCAGATGCAGCAAAGCAGCCCCATAACATAACCTAGCCTCCTCCATGTTTCACATTAGGTACAGTGTTCTTTTCTGTGTATGCTTCATTTTTGCGTCTGTGAACATAAAGCCAAAAAGCTCCAGTTTTGTCTCATCTGTCCAAAGGACATTCTCCCAGAAGCTTTGTGGCTTGTCAATATGCATTTTGGCAAATTCCAGTCTCGCTTTTTTATGATTTGCGTCCTCCTCGGTTGTCTTCCATTAAGTCTACTTTGGCTCAAACAGCGACGGATGGTGCAATCTGACACTGATGTACCTTGACCTTGGAGTTCACCTCTAATCTCTTTGGAAGTTGTTATAGGCTCTTTGGTTACCATTCGTACTATCCGTCTCTTCGATTTGTCATCAATTTTCCTCTTGCGGCCACGTCCAGGGAGGTTGGCTACAGTCCCATGGACCTTAACCTTCTGAATAATATGTGCAACTGTAGTCACAGGAACATCAAGCTGCTTGGAGATGGTCTTATAGCCTTTACCTTCAACATGCTTGTCTATAATTTTCTTTCTAATCTCCTGAGACAACTCTCTCCTTAGCTTTCTGTAGTCCATGTTCAGTGTGGTACACACCATGATACCAAACAGCACAGTGACTTCTTTCTTTCTTTTGACCCTGTAAATAGGCAGACTCATTAAGAGTTACAGAAATCACTCGATTGAAGTGATTGCCTCAAAAGGTTGTACAACTAAATATTAAGTTAAGGGTACCATCATTTTTGTCCAGGCCAGTTTCATTAGTTTGTTTTTTAAAATAATTCTGTTGAACCACAATTCAAAAACAATATCTGATTTTCATTAGTTAATTTTCAGTGAATTTTCATTTATTATTACTTTTGTCAGTTTCAAGTTATTTCAGTGACCATTGTGGGTTTTTCTTTCTTTAACGGAAGGATACCAACAATTTTGCCTACGTGTGTACATAGCAACGGTCTGTTATACATAGCAACAGTCTGCTATACATAGCAACGATCTGCTATACGTAGCAACGATCTGCTATACGTAGCAACGGTCTGCTATACGTAGCAACGGTCTGCTATAAGTAGCAACGGTCTGTTATACGTAGCAACGGTCTGCTATACGTAGCAACGGTCTGCTATACATAGCAACGGTCTGTTATACATAGCAACGGTCTGCTATACATAGCAACGGTCTGTTATACATAGCAACGGTCTGCTATACATAGAAACGATCTGTTAATAGCAACAGTCTGTTATACATAGCAACGGTCTGCTATACATAGCAACGGTCTGCTATACATAGCAACGGTCTGTTATACATAGCAACGGTCTGCTATACATAGCAACGGTCTGTTATACATAGCAACGGTCTGCTATACATAGCAACGGTCTGTTATACATAGCAACAGTCTGCTATACATAGAAACAATCTGTTAATAGCAACAGTCTGTTATACATAGCAACGGTCTGTTATACATAGCAACAGTCTGCTATACATAGCAACGGTCTGCTATACATACCAACGGTCTGTTATACATAGCAACGGTCTGCTATACATAGCAACGGTCTGTTATACATAGCAACGGTCTGCTATACATAGCAACTGTCTGTTATACATAGCAACGGTCTGTTACACATAGCAACAGTCTGTTAATAGCAACGGTCTGTTATAGAGAAATTACAGACCGCAGAATGCCATGATTGACCAATCAGAATCGAGTATCCAACACAGCCGTGTCATAAAATCAATTAGTCAATACATAGATCTACAAACACTGTTGATTTCTCCCCATGGAGCCGACATGAAACTATTTTGGTTCAGCAAATGTCTGCTCTCAGTCAGCCTAGTGAAGGCAGCTTAGCAAGCCGCTGACAGAGGGGCAGAGACATTTACGGAGGACAGTCAGTGAGGATTGGATGACCGAATGCTTATGTGCTGCTCACGTCTTGCCCACATCTCGCTTCTAGTTGGGATTCCCAGATACACTTCTTAACTGTTCAGGAGTAGAGATGTACTGATGCATTTACACTTCTGAAACTGTCTTACTCTTCCTTTAATTTAGAGAATGACTAAACCAACAGGAGATGGCCTTTCACATTATTAATTCACATGCCAGAATACCAAAATAACCCAGAATTATAACGATGTAGCCAGTATTTGACAGTCCATTACTGTGTTATTCTGTAGTCATGGCCAAAGAGACACCGCACAGATCCTGCTCTCTCGAGGTGCCAAATATCTTGCTGACAAGAATGGAGTCACTCCTCTGGATCTCTGTGTGCAGGTGAGGGGTTTTTAACCACCTCTTAACCATTCTTGCACTTTTCACTTTTAGTGTTGTGTTGAATCAGTTCATGTGGTTACTGTCCCACCGTGTGTGTGTGTGTGTGTGTGTGTGTGTGTGTGTGTGTGTGTGTGTGTGTGTGTGTGTGTGTGTGTGTGTGTGTGTGTGTGTGTGTGTGTGTGTGTGTGTGTGTGTGTGTGTGTGTGTGTGTGTGTGTGTGTGTGTGTGCGTGCGTGTGCGTGTGCGTGTGTGTGTAGGGTGGATATGGGGAGACCTGTGAGATCCTCATCCAGCACCACAGTAGACTTTTCCAGACCCTCATCCAGATGACACAAAATGATGATATGAAAGAGAACATGGTCAGAGCAGTTTGTCTCTACATTCATTGATTAGCCCTGTGAATACACTTCTATTGACGTGTGTGCGTGTGCAGCTCAGGCAGGTTATGGAGCACGTCTCTCAGCAGAGCGACAGTCATTACCTGAGGATCTTGACCAGTCTTGCTGAAGTGGCTACCACCAATGGACACAAGCTTCTCAGGTATATTTGATTCACATATTTGCGTTCTTTTCCTTATTTATTTTATGTTGCATACACATTGATCTTTTTATACAGAACTTTTTTACTTATTCATTGTTGTATATTTAGGAATTGTTTAACATTTTTAGGGAAACACTAATTAACTTTCCATCATGCTGGTGACATAAATACAAATTTAAACTGGTACAGATTATAGATTATTGAACAGTTGTATGTCCTGCTCCTCCATCATATCAAACTGTCTCTTTTTCTAACTCATACCTCATTGGTTTAGTCTGGAATGAGCTTCAGCTGCATCATGATTCGCCTGAAGAACCAGTTTAGTGAATTAAGATTAAGATGCACAAATTGATATTTGAGTCATGCTAAAATGTGTCTGACAGCCCCTCACGTTCCCTCCGTCCATTCTCAGCCTGTCCAGCAGTTTTGAAGCTCAGATGAAGAGTCTGCTGAGAATCATTCGTATTTTCTGTCATGTGTTCCGCCTGGGGCCTTCATCACCCAACAATGGCAACGACATGGGCTACAATGGCAACAAGACGCCTCGCAGCCAGGTCTTTAAGGTTAGTAGGAGCAGTTTATTGTGATCTGTCTGTGCTGTGCAAAAGTGTGAGATTAAACCAACCAAACCAACAAAAAAAAACCTTTTTTAGTTTAATACTATATCAAAACTGATGTTCACCAATTTTACTTTTTAAATCATGATTTGGTTAGTTCTGGGGCATTTGATGAGAAAAGTACGCACAGCTAAAAGACAAAAAATCAATTTGAAATCTGTGCTCTGTTTTCTGCTCCTAAAATATTTTTTATTGGCTATTGTAGTGCAGTGTTTCGATCGGTCAAAGATCTCCACCAGGCATAAAACACAAATCAACATGACATTTTATATGTATAATCTATCTCAAAACTATAGCAACAGGCAACAAGTGCACAGTCTTAATAGCCAATGGAGACCGGGCAATGGAGTAATCATCAACCACAGGTGACAACAGTTGAGAATTAAAGCTATGAAAAACAAACCAAAAAAAATCCAGTGGCTGTGAACTTGAATACAACTGAACATAATCTTTCTACAGACAAATATATTGGAGGCAACATAAATAATGTTATTGGACCAATATATTGACCAATACTGGCTTATTATGAATATCTCAGTATCAGCATGCAGTATATGTTTGCCAATAAGTAAGAGGAAATGTCACTGCAGAAATAACAAAGAAATTAGTTCATATAGAAACCGTGTCTCCATTGCATAGTTTGTCCACCAGAGAGCACTAACATGATTATTTTTGCACTGTCTAATGTCCTGCTCACTAATCTACCCCATTTAAGTGACCACTGTCACAAATGTTTATGTTAAAGAAAAGAAAGAAATTGCAGTTGATTTCTGTTACTCTCAGATATCAATATTTGCCTCAAAATTCAGTATCTGCCAGGCTACGCTCCAGCTTTTGGAATTTGAAATGAAACAATCACGATGTGGTTTAATACTGACTTTCAGCTTTTATGGGGGTCTGAGGTTGATGAGAGGGAACCAAAACAATGAGCTAAAAGCCTCCAAAAAACTCCACAAAGTTGTTGATAATTCTTTGTGGGTTTGTATCTACGAGTGTCTCCCTTTCATATAACACATAGTCATGTGAGCCTTTGTTAATATGAAAATATTGATTACTTCTGTGTAGGGTTTGAAAACGTCATGGTGGTAGTATCAAAAACAGCACTGGGACAAGAGTGGAACTTTGTGTAGTGAATTGCTTCTTTTATTGGCAGATAGCTGGTAACACTGGCACATGATCACACTGACTTGACTGTATGCCCTTTCAACTAAAACAGCACCAATAAGAATTGACTCCATTGGTTGCAGATGTGTGCGAGACAGATGGAGGTGGAGACGATACAAAAAGATGAATGTTCCTGGACAGGTTCTGCTGTCTTTGATGTGAGCCATGGACATTTTTTATCATTTGCAGTTAATCATAAACCTCTGCATGTCAAATACGTTGACATGTTGAAATTTGGGTAATATGATCTCTGGAACCCTGCAATCTCATAATCTGATGTACTATTGTCAAGGTAGCTGGGAGTTAAATAATGATTTCCTGTGATATTTAATGTTCCATTTGAAGATGTTTGGCCCTGTGGTATTTTGGTGGGTTTGAACAGAGTTAGGGTTGGGCAATATGGATCAAACCTTCTTTCATGCTACATGTAATTTTATATTGCAATATAGATATACAGTATGATATTGTTATCTTTAAAGATATGTAATTATTTCAGAATATATGTCTCTCAAGGTCCTTCCAATCCTGTAAATCTAATATTGTCATAAAGCAGTTCTGCTCAATCACCTGACACAACAAAAACTGTTAAAGCGGCAGTGACTTGCGTATAGATAGTAGAGCAATATCTCTAAGTAGGACTCATTTCATAGTAATATTGCCGAACCATGAATAGTCTTCATCCTCTTGAGGTTGAAACCAGAATAAAATCACCTAAAATAGGGGTGTAACGATACGATGCGATTTCCATGGTTCCGATACAATTCAAGGACGATATCTGGCTCATCTAGAGCGATACGATACGATACGATTCAATGATTTGAAATCGATACAGTAACTTCTTCTGATTCAATCAGTGTGACTGTGAAATAAATAACTGATACTGGACAGAGCAGGTCAGAATTCCTCAAAGTTTTTCTTGTGAGGGAATCAGGGATAAATTAATTATGGATATGAACAAGTAAACAACGATTAATGGCAAATACATACAGCTTTTATTAGAAAATAATAAAAAGTGCAACTGCAGGACCCGCTGATTCAGTTCTCAAGATACAAGGCAGTGCAATATTTAACACTACATATAATAAACCAACTTCTATTCAAGTTAAATGAACAGTGGTTTAACCTGCTGCTTCTGTCCTCATCTTCAATATAAACGGTAGATCAATAATACAGAGATCAACTGCTGATAGTGATCAAACAGCTGATAGGGATCAAACAGCTGATGGTGATCAACAGCTGATAGTGATCAGACAGCTGATAGTGATCAAACAGCTGATGGTGATCAACCAGCTGATAGTGATCAAACAGCTGATGGTGATCAACCAGCTGATAGTGATCAAACAGCTGATAGTGATCAACCAGCTGATAGTGATCAAACAGCTGATAGTGATCAAACAGCTGATAGTGATCAGACAGCTTGGGACAGAATCATTCCTCTACAAACTCTGTTTAAATAATCTGCTGATAGTAATCAAGTAGTCCACCTACAGGGTTCATTTGGGCTCTTTTCATACATGAAAACATCTGGAAAACCATTTTAAAACTACTTTAGACTAACGTTAGTTGAGTTTCTGTTCTGTTTTTTACTTTACTCCTGACGTCATAATTCCCTTCGCCGTGAGGCTGATGCTGCGTGCACATAGATATCATGATGGGGAAAGGAAAGTCATTTTCTCTGAATGAAATATGACAGCGCACGGGGAAAGCGCCTGTGGGTGAAGCCGCCCTCGTCAAGTGATTGATGACGCCTGAAACTCTGCCGACCGGCTCCTCTACCGGGTGAGAGAGCGAGGAGTCCAGTGCTCCGTTCGTCTGCATGCACGCCTTGGATGCGTGCTCGCACTGCAGAGGGCAGAGCTGGCGCATGTCTGGAGAGTGAACCGGAGTAACGTTTAACATTTCTTTACTAATAAAAGTGCTAAAAAACACTTTCATGTAACGTTTGTCGTCCTTAAATACAAGGTACAAATCCTTAGTATCCATACAACTGATTTTATATCGATATACGTCTCCCGTGAAGGACAACTTGCCGAGTACCTATGGATGTAGTTGGATCGTAGGAATATAAATCGATACATCGATGTATTAGATGAATCGTTACACCCCTAATAAAAAAAGTTTTTCTTTTTACTGTTGATGTGGAACATTTAATGATTCTATAAATAACCTTTCTAAAAAGGATTGTTGTGGGACTTGACAGGATTCTGCTCTGGCATAACCTTCAAATGATACAGGACTTTCTTTTTTTAACGGGTTTGTTCACCCAAGTAACAGAAATCCAGTGTATATACATATACAGCTATGCAGATAGTTCTGGTTTTATTTGGTTTTAAGACATCTGTCTTTCAGATTTCTGCCTCCACCCAAATACAGTGAAAATGAGGAGATTTCATTGGGACTATTTCTTCCGTAGAAAGTAGTCCCTATGAACTACAGTCCACAGAATTTGGATTATGCAGAAAAACAAGGACACTGTTTCTGGAACCAGGTGTTGCTGTTATGAGCTCCACAAACAAAATTCCATTCACTTCTATTATATTGATGTGGAGGCGAAAAAGAATCCGAGACAAATATCACAAAACCTGATGAAATAAAACACAACTCTCTGTTGCTAGATGGCACAAGAGGTAAGTAATGAAATGTATTTTTGTTAGTTGGATGAACCAACCTGTTGAAAGCAAACTTCTATTCTGGTGCAACTGACAGGGTATCCTCAGGTCCTTGAAAATCTTGATAATGTTCCTTAATAACAACCTTTAGTAGAGTCAGAAATTTCATGGCTTGTACTCAGTTGGACAAAATTCATTAGTGTTAACTCAATCCCAGACAATGTGTGTTGAATGAAGCTTTGTAAAACCTGCAGACACCCTGAAGGCCAAAGTCCCTCCTCTCTTGTTATGTCCTCATGGATCACTCCCTTTGTTTTCTCCTTGGTCCTGTGTGCCGCTCATCTCCTGTCTGTGTCTTTGCAGCCACTGGAGCTGCTGTGGCACTCCCTGGACGAGTGGCTGGTCCTTATCTCCACAGAGCTGGACAGGAACAGGAAGAACCCGTCTTCCTCCTCATCCAGCAGCGAGATAGCCTCTCTGCTTCTCAAACAGCGGGAGGTTGACCACTCGGGTTCCATGTCAAAGCTACCCTCCTTACTGGACCCTCAGACCGTCATGGAAACAGAGCTGTACGCCGACGGGGAGGACGTCATCTCCATGACGGCCAATCGGCTCAGTGCTGTGATCCAGGCCTTCTATATGTGCTGCTCCTGTCAGATGCCTCAAGGGTCTGTGCTCAAGGAGCTAATGTCATGTTGGTAGAATGCATGTTGGTAGAATGCATGTTGGTAGGACCTCTACAGGTCTGTTTACATCACAGCTCCTACGTACTGCTCTCCATGTTCCATCAGGCTCATCTCTCTCTTTGTTTAAACCATTCTCCAGGTCCACAATCATACGTAATGACATCATTAAAGATGCTTAACTAACAGCCAATAGAGGCGTGTTATTGACATGCCTGCGGAAATGAGCTGCCTGTCATTTTACCCTGCTTTCCATCAGGAAGTGATGTCTTCTATTATTATCCAACATCATTTTCAGGGGAGGAGATTTCTCATTTCAGATAGAAATGAGTGAAATTGTAAAACACATGCTGTTGCTGAGATGGTATTGCTGTCGGTGTCTTTTCCTTTCTCACTTCATCTTCCTCACTCTTTACCTCCCTCTCTTTCCTCACCCAGAATGACGTCCCCTCGCTTTATTGAGTTTGTCTGCAAGCATGACGAGGTGCTCAAGTGTTTTGTAACCAGGTGAGTCAATGTGGCCCTCTGCCGTACTTTAGCACCTAGAGACTGGCTATTGATCCAGAAACTTCTTTCCCCTACATTTATTTCCACTTTTATCTCTTTGTTCTCTCACTTAGACATGTCTTGTTTCTCACTCTGTTCATCCCTCTGCCTCCAGGAATCCAAAGATCATCTTTAACCACTTCCATTTCCTCCTGGAGTGTCCAGAGTTGATGTCACGCTTCATGCACATTATTAAGGGCCAGGTAAGACCCCCATTTCCATAAACCGTTTCTCATGTGTATGTTGATTTGATTTTTTTCTTATAGTTTGAATTGGTTGTTCCTACTTCTGCACAGTGAAACATGGCAATATACAGTAGATTTAGTGTACATGTAAAAGTGGTATTAACATATTTTCATAATCTTAAAAGAATAGTATGGAGCCCCCCTAGACCACCAGGAGAACATTTTATTAACTCGTTCCCTCGAGTTAGTAACTCGAGGGAACGAGTTCCTTCATAGTGCACTTCCTCCAGTAATTCCTAACAGTCAAGTCATTGACTTTGGTAAAGTGTGAAAGATATTGACAGATTCAAACTTCCTGGAGCAATAACTCATAACTGGAACATTGTTAAAACACCAACGAGGGCTCTTTCTAACCGTGGTAAGGTAGACAACGAGCTACAACCTCATTTAAATCACAACAAGCCGTCCTCTGAGCAGGACACATAGCATCGGTCTCTATGTGCAGCCGGCTGTGAGACGAGTGGTCAGGGACCGTCCACAAAGTGCAACGCTGAAAAGAGATGCTATAAAATATCAATAACTTCACTGTTATACAGTGTAGTATCATCAAAATTACTTCACACATCAATGGTTTCTTCATAGCTGTACTACAACACTTAGTTTGAAAAAATATACTTTTTTCATAATTGTGGTGAATTTTTAATGGGAAAAATATTCAATAACTTCAGTAGTATACAGTGTGGTACCATCAAAATGTCTTCACACATTAATGTTCACATTCTGGTTATACTACAATAAAATGTGATTTTGTACAATTTTGGGTTATTTTTATTGGGAAAAATATTCAATAACTTCACATAGAGACCAATATTATGTGTCCTACTCAGAGGACAGCTCGTTGTGATTTAAATGAGGTTGTAGCTCGTTGTCTACCTTACTACGGTTAGAACGAGCCCTCGTTGGTGTTTTAACAACGTTTCAGTTATGAGTTATTGATCTAGGAAGTTTGAATATGTCAATATCTTTCACACTTTACCAAAGTCAATGACTTGGCTGTTAGGAATGACTGGAGGAAGTGCACTATGAAGGAACTTGTGCCCTCTAGTTACGAACTCGAGGGAACGAGTTAATGACATTTTCTCCTGGGGGTCTAGGGGGGCTCTGTAGAATAGTTCACCCAATATGGAAACTCAGTCATCTACTTAACTAACCCCTATGTCAGCTATAGGACCACTAGATACAGTCATTTAGCCATTTTAGCCCATTTATGAGAGAACATGTACACTCTGCATATCCCAAGCATTCCACAGTAGGGCTACAACTAATGGCTAAATGTTTTTTGTATTACCTATTAATCTGTCAATTATTTTTTTGATAACTTTTGAATTTATAAAATGTCAGAAAATTGGGGAAAATGGTCCTTATAGTTTTCTGAAGCTGTTTTCTGTAGTTCCAGTTAGTTTCTAGCAGTCCAAAATGCAATGATAATTCATTTACAAAAACACTAAGATGAGGACTGAATTGATTATAGGGATGCTAATTTTGAAATATTTTCTTAACCGATAACTGACCCTCGTTAACAGATTATTAACCATAAACCGATAAGATTTGTGCCTCGCATGCAGCAGTGCGCCAGCTGCAGTGTATGAGCACAACAGACAACTGAGTCCCCGGTTCACCGTGCGGGAGTGTTAATTTAGCAGATAGATAACTTAGATGCTGCGTGTAGTGTCGCGGACATGCAGCCACTTTCCCAGTAAAAGTCTCCACCACACATTTAGTTTAGTTTAGCAGATTGTCAGCTGTGTGCTACGTTAGCAGCTGTAGCTCTGCTGGTAGCTTCATGCTCGCCGTAGTCACACACATACGGTCTGTTAGCGCGGCAAAACTTCAGCGAGTTTCCAACAGGCCGTGTGTGTGTTGTTGGTGGCGTTCTAGCTGTGAACGTAGGTGTAGCAGTGTGTGTACACTTTATTTGTCGCTGAATAAATGCTACGAGGCTACAACTCCTCCGCTAAAGCGAGCTATAGACCCGAGCCAACTTCCTGTATCTGTAACTCTGGCATAGACTGTATTAACATTTCTTTTAACCGTTTTAACCGATAGCGTTAATCGGTTAAAATGCTTAATGTTGGTTAACGGTTAAACGGTTAATTATTAACATCCTTAATTGATTAGCTGACTAATCATAACAACACTATACACCAGTATCGTCAATTGACTGTAAGGTAACAGGCAAATATTGATAATCGATTAATGAAGTCATTTATGGAGCATGTTTTACTTGTTCTAGCTTCTCCAAGCTCAAAGGATTAGCTTCTTTTCTCTGTTTTATATCATTGTAAACTGAATAGACGTGAAGATGTCACCTCTGGCTCTGGGAAACTGACATTTTTCACAGTTTTCTGGCATTTTATAGACTAAACAATTACTCAACAAGCCACATATACTGTATATAGACCGGTTAATCAATAATGAGAATAAAAGTCAGTTGAAGTATGCATCTCTGAATGTGAATCTGAAACTGTAAAATCTCTGTAAACACTATGGTCACAATTCTTTACAAAATAAATTCAAGGTATACTTTTCAGTAATGTTTATTCGATTTGTTGTTGGTGATGTGAAAAAAAGCCCCGTGATATATCATTCTGATTTAAAAAAAATATGTATTGGCCTTCAGAGGGGCTGCACGGTGGTGCATTGGCTAGCACTGCCGCCTCAAAGTTAGAGGGTCGCAGGTTCGAATCCGGCCCTTGGGGCCATTCTGTGTGGACTTAGCATGTTCTCCCTGTGTTGGCGTGGGTTTTTTTCCGGTTCTCCGGTTTCCTCCCACAGTCCAAAGACATGCAGGTTAAGTTCATTGTTGACTCTAAATGTCCCGTAGGTGTGAATGGTTCTTGGGGACAGCTGTCACTCAGAGGGTAGAGCAGGTCGTCCACCGATCGGAAGGTCGGTGGTTTGATACCCGGCTGCTCCGGATCACATGTGTTCCGATGTGTGAGCGAGACACTGAACCCCAAATTGCTCCCAAAGGCATAGCCATCGGTGTGTGAATGACTCCTACTATGCCTCCTCGTGGCAGCCCACGGTAACTGGGGTTTTGCGACCCTCGGCTGAATTAGTAGGAGATCTCGGAGCTGCAGTGGTCCCTAGAGGTGTTCCACCAACCACTGCCCCATTGCCACGTGGGTAAACCTTGGGAGGTACGATGGCTAGGGGAGTAAACCCTGATCACAAATCTGCAGTTGGGGACAGGCACAGGCGGAGTCCAGTAGACCGGACAATCGGCAGTCCCCTGCAGCTCCATCCAGATGAAGGTCGTCACGAGTTTCTCATGCCACTGGAAGTCTGTCTGGTGGAGTCAAGATGGTGGGAGTGAGGACTGCGCACCCACACCCTCACCCTAATCCTCTCCCTGCGCAAGCCCCTTGCTCCAACCCCCCTAAAGCCCTGTGGCGATATGGAATGGTGGCAGGCACAGGCCAAGGATGTGGCTGGGAGTGCCTAGCCAAACCATGCACGCAGGCGGCAATGGAGTGATGGTCGCCGAGATACGGGATGGAGCAGCGTGTCTCCTCGGCAGCTTCCATTGCGTCTGAGCAGCCCCACACTGCTCACCCTGAATGGGGAAGGACCTAGAAAAGGTGGTCTGAAAATTGTCTGCTCCTCCTACTCCGGACGGTAAACCGCAACCGTCGGAGCATCCCTTTACTGCGGTCGAAAAACAAAGAAAATTAACTTGCACGTTGCTTCGTGGAACGTTCGCACGCCCTTGGATATGGCTGTAACACCTGACAGACCCCACCGCAGAACAGCACTTGTGGCTCTCGAGCTTGCTAAGTACAAAATTGACATTGCAGCACTTAGCGAGACCAGGCTACATGGAGAGGACTCCCTGACAGAAGTCGGTGCAGGTTACACTTTCTTCTGGAAAGGGGTCCCCGAAGGCACACATCGCCTCCATGGTGTGGGTTTTGCATCCCTGACTCCCCTATCGGCATCAATGAACGACTGATGACGTGGCGCATTCCCCTTACAAAGGGACGCTCTGCCACCCTCATCAGTGCCTATGCACCGACCTTGGATGCAGAACACAATGTCAAAGAGGACTTTTGCAGAAGTCTTGACTCCATCATCCAGAAAACCCCAGCTACAGATAAGCTCATACTTATGGGAGACTTTAATGCCAGAGTGGGCACAGAGCATCATGTATGGAGTAAGATCCTAGGCCAGCATGGAGTGGGGAAAATGAATAACAACGGGCTACGGCTCCTCTCCCTCTGCGCGGAACATCGCCTGGTCATTACCAACACCACCTTCCAGATGAAGAACAGGCTTAAAACCACCTGGCAACACCCCCGCTCAAAACACTGGCACCTCCTGGATTACATCATCGTCCGCCAAAAGGACAGACAGGACGTTCTCATCACCCGCGTCATGCGCGGGGCTGAATGCTGGACTGACCACCTTATGGTCAGATCCAAACTCCGTATGGGTATTCAACCACGTCGCCCAAAGACCATCCCAATCAGAAAACTAAACTGCACAGCACTCAACAAACCCCGACACTATAGGCAACCTCCGACAAGTCCTTGCAAGAAACCTCAACCAAGTTCCAGAGGACCCCACTGATTGGTCAGCTCTGCGCACAGCCATCCACGCTGTAGCCTCGGAAGCACTTGGCCTGTCAAGGAAACGTCATCAGGACTGGTTTGACAACAACTCCACAGAAATAAAATCACTCCTCAAAGCAAAGCATGAAGCCCACATAGCTCTCCTGGCAAACCCTGGATCCTCCACTCTGAAAGCCACTTTTACCAAAGCAAGAGCTACAACCCAGCATGCGCTCCGGACCATGGAAGATGCATGGTGGATGCAGAGGGCACAAGAAATCCAAAAGTTTGCAGACTGCAACAACACCCAGGGCTTCTATGATGCCATCAAAGCCATATATGGCCCCAGGAAGCAGACCATCGCCCCTGTCCGATCAGCAAACGGGAACACTCTTCTCAAGGACCGCCATGATATTCTTGGCCGCTGGGCGGATCATTTTGAGACCCTCCTCAACCACAGAAACCCTGTTGATCTCCATATCCTCAATAAACTCCCAGACCTTCCACCAATCCTCCCTCTTGACACTCCACCACAGTTCTCTGAAACTCGTAAAGCCATTGAAAGCCTAAAGAACAACAAAAGTGCAGGACCTGATGGCATCCCAGCAGAGATCCTCAAACATGGGGGGTTCCTCCTCACACGCCGCCTACATCTCCTGATCATAAACATCTGGAAGTCTGATATAGTCCCTCAGGATTGGAAGGACGCTAACATTGTGGTCATCTACAAACAGAAGGGCGACAGAGCCATCTGTGGGAACAGCCGCGGAATCTCTCTCCTCTCCACCGCAGGGAATGTGCTGGCAAAGATCATGCTCAATAGGCTGGTGGAGTACATTTCGGAAAGTGCTCTCCCAGAAACGCAATGTGGCTTTCGGAAGACCAGATCCACTACTGACATGATCTTTGTTTTATGGCAGATGCTGGAGAAGAGCAGAGAACAACGCAAGGACCTGTACATAGCCTTCATCGACCTCAGCAAAGCCTTTGACACCATAAACCGTGAGTTGCTCTGGAAACAGCTCTCAAAACTTGGGGTACCACCCAAGTTTCTTTCCATCCTGCAGCAACTGCATGATGGGATGCAAGCCAGAGTTCTCACAGGAGGACTCCAGTCAGAGCCCTTCAAGGTCAACACTGGGGTGAAACAGGGCTGTGTCTTGGCACCGGTCCTGTTCAATCTCCTCCTCTCAGCCACTACCCACCTCTTCCACCATACCCTGGGACACAGAGATGGAGTTCACCTGGAGCACCGCCTTGATGGAAGTCTATTCAACATCTGACGGCTCCAGGCCTACACAAAGACAAAGACATGCCAAATCCATGACCTCCAATACGCATGACTGCGCTGTCTTTGCACATAGCCCAGAGTCCATGCAGCATACCCTTAACACAATCTCCAGCCTATACCAGTCCTTTGGTCTCCAGGTCAATGTTCAAAAAACCAAAGTCATGACACAACTCACTACCCAACCTCCTTCACTCCCTAACTTTCAAATAGGTGGTGTTCCACACCAGTTCACCAGTTCACCTATCTTGGCTCCACAATCTCCTCAGACTGCTCCCTTGACACTGAAATAAACAGTCGCATCAACAAAGCCTCATCAGCCTTTGGGCGACTCCGTAGAAGGGTATTCTAGAGGGTATTCCTAGAGTCTCCAAAAGTAGAATGGGAGCAAGAGCCTTCAGCTATCAAGCTCCTCTTCTCTGGAACCAGCTCCCAGTTTCAGTCCGGGAGGCAGACACCGTCTCTACATTTAAGAGTAGGCTAAAGACTTTCCTCTTTGATAACGCTTATACTTAAGCTGCTATAGGCCTAGACTGCCAGGGGACTTCCTATGACACACTTAGCTCCCCTCTTCTTCTGTATATACTCATGTCCCATGTCCATGTTGTTACTAACTTCATTCCTTCCCGGGAGTCCTTGTGCCTCCTTGTCTCGAAGCTAACCGTGGAGCGGGATCACACCTGGAGCGAGGTCATACCTGGAGCGGGATCACACCGGGAACGAGGTTATACCTGGATCTTGGTGGTCTCCGGTATTGTGGCTGCATCTGCTACCGCGTCCGGTGCCTGCTTGACACCAACTGCTACCATCATTAATTAACTACGTCTGTACAAGGGACTACCAATGCTAACGAGGGATTACCAACACTTAGTGACAATGTGGCAGCCTGGAGAATAACACTTCTCGGTCACTACCAAAGACATCAAGAACTCCCAGCAACCACTATTGGTTTTATGTTATCAGTCCTACTTGTATTAGCTATTACAGCTGCTAGACTACTATTGTGGCTGCTTCTATCTATCTATCTATCTATCTATCTATCTATCTATCTATCTATCTATCTATCTATCCCCCCATCCGGTCTCGGCAGATGGCCGCCCGCCCTGCGCCCGGTTCTGCTCCAGGTTTCTTCCCAGTAATCGGGGAGTTTTTCCTGGCCACAGTGCGCTTGGTGGATACTGTTGGGTCTCTAAACTATGGTGTACAGTCATAGACCTGCTCTATATATAAAGCGTCTTGAGATAACTTCTGTTGTGATTTGACGCTATACAAAAATAAATTGAATTGAATTGAATTATTCCAAAACAAAAACCTAAAGATCAGTACCAAGGTGGCTGTTTACAACGCGGTATGTGCCTCTACTCTGCTCTATGGGGCAGAAACATGGACCCCATACAGACGGCATATCAAAAACTTGGAGGCCTTCCACATTCGATGCCTCCAAAAAATCCTTGGCCTCTCTTGGGAAGATCGGGTGCCTCACACAGAGATCCTTTCCATGACCAACTCCATCTGCATGGAAGCAGCACTAGCAAAAAAACATCTCCGCTGGATAGGGCATACTATCCGCATGCCTGACCACCGCTTGCCCCGCCAAGCCCTCTATGGGCAAATCAGCAACGCAAAACGGGCTGCTGGCGGACAAAAGAGGCGCTACAAGGACTACACTAAAGACCTCCTCAAGCGCTGCAACATAAACCCCACCCATCTGTAACATCTGGCACTTGATAGGTCAGCCTGGCAGGTCACCTGTGCCAGAGCGACCGAACAAATACACCACACCACCCAACAGAGGAGGACCGAAAGGCGTGCCCAACGACACCAGCGGGCAGCCGGCATTACAACAACATCTGGGCTCCCTTGCCCCATCTGCGGGCGAGTGTGTGGCTCACGCATCGACCTCCACAGCCACATGAAGTGGCACCAGCGCCAACGACGCTGAACCCCCTCCCCCACTCCCCAACCCCCTGGAGCAATCGTCATCATCGGACACGATGGACAGCTAAGGAGGAGAATGAGTATTTAGATTAGATCCTAATCTAAATGGGCAAAGTTGGAATCTTAGCAGCCTCTGCCATCAGTGTATGAATGTGTGTGTGTGTGTGTGAATGGGTTAATGCTGACATGTAGTGGAAAGAGATTTGAGTGATTACCCGATATCAGCTGGGATCAGCTCCAGCCCCCCCGCGACCCTGAATAGGATAAGGTGTTGCGGATAATGAATGAATGTATTGGCCCTCAGAATATATTGTCGATCAAGCTTTCTTTACCTTAAACATGTTTTTACTGCATTTCTTTACTGCAATTTCTTGTTACTTATTGGCCGACATGTATGCTGATGCATCTATGTTATACTGAATATAATACATAGGCTGATTTATTAACTTCTCCAAGTTATTGGCCGGGCTTATGTTCAACTCTTCTCTCAGCAATTTATTACAAAAATTATTAAAGGTTCTTCTCACCTAGACAGGGTCTGAAATTAGCACCCGCCAACAAATGGGGGTAAATCGGATGAAATCGTCAGGCCATCCGCCACTTTGGCAGAAAGGGAAGATGATGGGGATGAGAATAAGAAGGGATCCTAGTTGTCCGATTCCTTGGCATGTCATGCCTCCGTGACTACCGATTGCTCTTTGATGCTTTCCGACAGTTACGTATGCACAATGACGCATACGCAAGCCATATCATGTTTCAGATTGTTGGGTGCCGGAGACATGGCGGAGACAAAAAAAAGTGCTCAGAAGCGTGGCGCTACTACTGCTAAACCTGAGGGAACGCACTCTGTTTTCTCCCTGATAATGCGACACTGTGAACAACAAATCTGTGTAGAGATCAGCAGGAGGAGAGTTAGTAACGTTAGCTGTTAGCAGCCGTTAGCAGCACAGTCCTGCTTGGATAAATAACGGAGCTACAAACGTTAACGGAGGTGCCATTGAGTTAATATTATGAGGCGTTCAAACTCTACTCATTAAAATGACCATTGGGTGAAGGTAAATTACAACGTTATCATGATGTGTTCAAATGTAATCTCGTAAAATTAAGCTTTTGGTGAGAAAAGTTGTTTTGAAGGAGATGTTTTCACAGTAATACAAAATAGATAATAGAGATAGAATTATGACCTGTTTAACCTCCTAACACTAGCTCTAAACAGTTTATAATACATCATAAAAAGTATTGAGGAAAATATTTTTTTTAATCAAAGCAAATATTTAAATAATATTTAAAAGTACAGTACCCTCCCACCCCCCATAAATAGGCCTCTCCCAGAAGCTACGGTGTAATTCCAACACTGTAATTTACCATGCATATAATGTTTTTTATGTAAAATATATCGGACATTGAATGACATCAGATCTAGAATGTTATTTCTTCATTTAGAGCAGAGATTTTAAAAGTGGCAGACAAAAGAAATACTTGCCTGCCACAGTGGCAGGAAGTGAGAAAAGTTAATTTCAGACCCTGCTCCTAGGTGTACCCTTGCTGTCAGGACCTTGTAAAACCAGCCATCATTTATTAGCTCCCAAACAGAGTAAAATGTCTCCAATCAACCTATGCTGCTTGATTTGTCTGTCTTCTAAGCAGACTACACTAGCTCCAAAAGCATTTACCTTATTCTTCATTCTCTACTTTGATAACCCCCAGTCTGTGTGTTTCTGTGTCTTTAGGGACTTTATAGAAAGTGACTTTGAAAGTCCTGTCTTCACTTCTGGGGCATTTGACAGTGTTAAAACCACGACGATAACACTTGTCTTAAGTTCCATTTATATGGCTTCATAAATTTTAAGTGCTGCTCCGAGTTGTGTGCTGTTCCCTCACTCTTCAGTATTCATATTTGAGCTGCAGCGTTCGAGCCTCGTTACCCATGGATTATGTCTCGCCTGGGAGAAGGCCCTTGTTTTAATTACAGACTTTAACCTGGTGAATTTGATTTCATCTCCTGATTCCTCAGTATGCCCCACAGCCCCAGGGGGAAAAGCCTTTCTCTCTCTTCCATGCTCATCCTTCATTCTACCTCCAACGCTTAGAGAACAAAGGCATATATTATGCAAATAGACCCCAGCCTCATCTCTGTATTACAGACGAGTATTTCACCACTGAAGGCTTTCCGAGCCATCGGTTGAGACTGAAAAATCCAGTATGAGAGTTGAAAGCATAGCGAAGTGGTAATTAGTTTAGGAAAGTGCTGTGCAGTGTGGGATGAAGTCTTATTTTCTCTCTCAGCCCTTCAAGGATCGCTGTGAGTGGTTCTATGAGCATCTGCTGGCTGGCCAGCCCGACTCAGACATGGTTCATCGTCCGGTCAACGAGAACGACATCCTGCTCATCCACAGAGGTACAAAAGCTCCTCACAAACAGACGAAGTGTGTAGTGGTGAGAAGATGTAAATTGCACTCCAATGTAATGTTGCCTGACTGTCTTAATGGCTGTGTAAAGGAAATTCTGAGATTTATTTCTAAACATTTATTTTATAAATGTTGGAAAATTATTACTGAAAACATGTGAAAGACTGTGAACGTTGTGGTACTGTATTGTGGAGTTAGACCGTTTAACTGTTTTTTTTGCCAGTTTTGTGTTCAGGATTTTTTAGGCAGAGCTGAAATCATGGCTCGATGACAGACTGGAGTCATCCCTATCATACCTCCAACTTTCATGATTGTTTTTGTATTGTATTGTATTTTTCTGATTATAATCCATCCCATGTCCTATGTTTATTTATTCTTTTTCTGTAAACTTGTAAAAAATTAATAATCTATGAGTATGGAGTACCATGGCCACGAATGTCTTTGAGACTACCAGGACCACAAAAGTAAGCACTTTGTCCACGGTCTCAGTGGCAATGTCCGGGCGTAGGGCGCTGTAAAGCTCGCGGCCGCGAATCCGCGGGCCACCCTTGCCCCGAGCTTTTCCAAGCCGACCGACCGCCTCGGATGAAATGCGCCCGGTGGGGGCCAGCCAGCACCGGGGAAAAGGTCCCACGAGGAGATCCTTCCACACCGAGCAGCTGTCCCCAACCCACCGAGTTGAATCCCCTGGGCAGACTGCGCGTCGGGGGCTGTTACCTCACACCGTCCACAGGCTGAGCCTCGATCAGAAGGACTCAGGCCCCCGAGCGACACCGGGCAAGCGGTCATCCATACGCCACATTTCCCCAATCCGCCCGTCGGACGGCGATTCCGCACTGGGCTCTTCCCTCTTCGCTCGCCACTTCTGAGGGAATCCTGAATGCCTGCACCTTCCCCACTTGTGGGTGTGGTTTCAGCCATGGATGTATAAAGAGAGGTTTCAGGTTTCAGGTTTCAGCGCCTTCAGCGACACGCCCCAAGCGTCTCAGAGCAGAGAATACTGCAGATTTTTCCATGATTTTGAAAGCTCGGAGAAAAAAAGTTTGGAAATTAGTGTTTTATGGATTATTTCTCTGTTGTTCCAATGCTAATTGGCATTGTATTTTACATAGTTGGGAAGCCTGTTTATTTACCTTCACAATGATGTCCAACTTGTAAGGATCATGTATTTATGGGATGAGCAGCACAGCTGATTATGTGGGTAGCACTCAAGTAAAATTTGCCAAAATGCTCAGCCAATGGTAAACAGTGTATTCTCCTGTTGGTATTGACTCTTGTTTTGAGTTGTTTGGTGGATTGGATGATTGAACTCTCTATCAGTAACAAGGAACAAACAAGACATATTGATTCATTTAATACACCGTCAGGAGCCTCAGTAGCGGTGGAAGATCCATATGCAGCCACAACAGCCTGGCACCTCCTCCTCATGCTGGTCACCAACCTGGTCACACGTTGCTGTGGGATGGCGTTCCATTCCTCAACCAGGATTGGTTGCAGGTCAGCCAGCGTGGTTGTGTTGGTCACTCTAACACGTACAGCACGCCCAAGCTGATCCCACAAGTGTTCAATTGGGTTGAGGTGTGGACTCTTGGCAGGCCGTTCCATTCTCTCTACTCCCACATTTTGGAGGTAGTCTGTGATAACCCTGGCTCTGTGGGGGCAAGCGTTGTCATCTTGGAGGATGAAGTTAGGTCCCAGATTGTGGAGATATGGGATCGCCACTGGCTGCAGAATCTCATCCCGATATCTCACTGCATTGAGATGGCCTTCATTGATGACAAGCCTTGTTTTGCCAGTGAGGGAGATGCCAACCCACACCATGACACTGCCCCCACCAAAAGCTGTTACTTGATCGGTGCAACAATCAGCATAGCAGGTGAATACACTGTTTAGCATTGGCAGAGCATTTTGGCAATTTCACTTGGGTGCTCCCCACATAATCAGCTGTGCTGCTCATCCCACAAATGCAGGATCCTTAAAAGTTGGACATCATTGTGAATCCACCAGGTTCTTCCTGTTGCTGTCGAACCCCAGAATCTGCCTCATCCCGTCCATGAAGGCGTCGTCCACTGCAGACAGGAAACAGGAAGGAAGCGATGTGATGAAATCTCTCAAGCTCTTCAGATCTATCAGATGATAAACATCTTGAGATAGATGTTCAACTGTCAGGAGAGAGGGACCGCTGGCAAGCTGCTGCCGCGCCTCCTCAGTGATTTGTTTGTTTATTTGTTTATTTGATTGTTTTGCCTCAACCTGTCTGCTGCATAGTGCTGAGACTGTCTGCTTCTTGGCAGAAGTAGTGCAAGAGTTTGGTTGTTCATGTGTGTTTGGCGCTACTGTGTTTTACTTTACACCCGGTAGCTTGGAGCTAATTTCGTCGGTAAAGGGGCTCACCTGTATGGGACTGTCGGGTCTCCCCTGTGCTTACTGTGGCTGGATTCCCTGATCTGGCACACGCCTGGTCGAAGCTGTCTGCTGTCTATCCTGCCTGCTTTCCTGGGTTCCAAGTGATCCTGTGGTTCACAGCACAGTGTGGTCTCGCCCACTGGCTAACCAGCTAACCTGCTAACCGGCTGCACGTCTCAGCGCCGTGTTTTGGTCTCCTCGCCCGGGTGTAGCCTGCAGCGCTACGGCTACAGCCAACACACTCAACCGCTCCACCTCTACCTGGCTGGCTTCGTAGCCTCATCATCATCATCTGGATTACAAAACTCTTGGATTACAGACAACTCTCCACTTCATCATGTTGGGCATCAAACTCCTCATCTGGATTGCTCTGTGTTTCACCGTCACAAGCGCCACCCTGCCGCTGAAATACTCTGCAACGGAGCTGCTGTCTCTCCGATCCCACTACACGATCCCTCCAGCTCTGCTTCCACATCGGGACATCCTCAAACGACCCAGATACGTGCATCGTGGATCAAGACGGAACTTTCAGTCCACCAAGCACTACAACAACAACAACAACAACAACACAAGCATTCCCTCCTTCTGGTCCACTAAGCCCCGCCCCCCTCGCACTGCCACCCGTCCTGTCAATCATAGTGTGTTGTCCCCCCTGCACAAAGCAGCCACCTATGCACCACTGGTCTGTTTAAAACTGGCTCTTTTTAACATTAGATCCCTCACTAGCAAGGGTCTGCTGATTAATGAATTTATTATGGACAACAAACTGGACTTCTTATGCCTCACTGAGACCTGGCAACAGCTAGATGATTTCTCCCAGCTCAATGAAGCTGTCCCACCTGGCTTTAATTACACCAGCAAACCCCGTGCTTCAGGGAGGGGGGGCGGTCTTGCTGTACTTTATCGTGACAGCATTAAAGTCTGTACAGTCACCGTCCCCCCTCATTCCACCTTTGAATGCTTAGCCATACAACTCACAGGCTCCACACCCATCATCATTATCACCATCTACAGACCCCCAAAGCCCTCTGCCCTCTTTATCACTGAACTGTCAGCATTATTAACCTCTGTGTGTGCCATGTCCCCTACTGTCATCCTTCTAGGAGACTTCAACATCCACATTGACAATTCTTCTGGTTTTACAAATGATTTCACCTCACTCCTTGAATGTCTAGATATCACCCAATATGTCAATTTCCCAACCCATAACAAAGGACACATACTTGATCTAATCTGCTGCACTGGTATCACCCCTCATAACCTCACTAATGCTGACCTCCCCATCTCTGACCACAAAGTCATCCTGTTTGAAATCGACGCCCCCCTATCCAAAATAAAAGAGCAACGGACCATCTCCTTCAGAAACATCAAGCATATCAACCCCACAGATCTCATCACCCTTATTAACTCCTCCCCCAGTCCTCCCCCATCCTCCTCCCCTGCTGAACTGGTGATCACTACAACAACTGTCTCTCCTCTTCCCTGGATACCCTGGCTCCCGTGAAAACCCGCACAGTCTCCTTCACCCACACCGCTCCCTGGTACACCCCTTACCTCCGCCATCTCAAAACCACCGGCCGTCAACTAGAGCGGTTATACAAAAAGACTGGACTTTCAGTGCACATCCAACTCTACACAGAACACCTCCACCGTTACAAGAACGCTCTCTCCACCGCCAAATCCTCCTACTACTCCAACCTCATCAGTACCGGTCAAGGTAACACCAGAACCCTCTTCTCAACAGTAAACCACCTTCTTCAGCCTCCGAGAACCCTCCCCCAAAATACCTCCACTGATCACTGCACTGCCTTTCTGGAATTCTTTGAAAACAAAATCAACACCATCCACCAACAGCTGGCCTCATCCTGCACCTCCCCATGTGACCCACCCTGGATGGCAACCTCCTGCCAACCACTCATCAGCACCCTCTCTAACTTCACACCCACAACGGAATTAACCATCACTGAGCTCATCCATAAAGCCAAACCCACTACCTGTCAGCTCGATCCCCTCCCCACCATCCTCGTCAAAGCCTGTCTGCCCTCCATCTCCCCCATTATCACAAGAATAATTAACTCCTCCCTCACCACTGGTACTGTACCCCCCACCCTCAAAACTGCTGCAATTACACCAACCCTCAAAAAACTCGGTGCTGACCCAGCTGATCTGAACAACTACAGGCCCATCTCCAACCTCACCTTCATCTCCAAAACCCTTGAGAGAGTGGTCGCCGCCCAACTTCAGTCCCACCTCAACTCAAACAACCTCCATGAACCCTTCCAATCTGGTTTCCGCCCCAAACACAGTACTGAAACAGCCCTGGTCAAAATCACCAACGACCTCCTCCGTGCAGCTGACTCTGGATTGCTTACCATCCTCATCCTCCTCGATCTCACTGCTGCCTTTGACACCATCTCCCACCCACTACTCATCACACGTCTGACTGATATTGGTATCACTGGTGTTGCACTCACATGGTTCTCCTCATACCTCACCGACAGACAACAATTTGTAAAACTGGACAATCACAGATCAAGGTGTTCCGCTGTTTCACTGGGTGTCCCCCAGGGGTCAGTATTGGGTCCACTCCTGTTTATCATTTACCTCCTTCCTCTCGGCACTATCCTCCGTCATCACAATGTCCTATTCCACTGTTATGCCGACGACACACAGGTCTACATTTCAACTACACCCACTGCTGCCCTCCCACCCGCCTCCCTCACCGCTTGCCTACAACACATCAGGAGCTGGATGAGCAGGAACTTTTTAAAACTAAACAGCAATAAAACCGAGGCCCTGCTCATCGGCTCCAAAAACAACATCTCCAAATCTCAACCCACCACTGCTCAAAACCTCACCATTGATGGCTTTTCAGTACCATTCTCAAACCACGTCAAGAGCCTTGGGGTCACCCTGGACAGCACCCTCTCCTTTACATCCCACATAAAAAACGTCACCCGGACTGCCTTCTTCCACCTCCGCAACATCTCCAGACTCCGCCCATCCCTGTCCCACTCCAGCACTGAAATCCTGGTTCACGCTTTTGTCACATCCCGAATCGACTATTGCAACGCTGTCCTCTCTGGCATTCCCATCAAACTACTCAACAGACTCCAAATCATTCAGAACTCTGCCGCCTGGATCATCACCCGCACCAAATCCTCCGACCACATCACCCCCATCCTCATCCAACTGCACTGGCTCCCTGTTAAATCCCGGATTGACTACAAAAACCTCCTGCTCACCTACAAAGCCCTCCATAACCTCGCCCCCACCTACCTCACAGACCTCCTCCAGGAGTACGCCCCCTCCCGTTCCCTCTGCTCATTATCAGCCGGACTTCTGACTACCCCCACCTCACGCCTCAGCACCATGGGAGCCAGGGCTTTCAGCTGCTCTGCTCCCAGGCTCTGGAACTCACTCCCCCCACACATCCGGCAGTCTGACAATATCACATCATTCAAATCCCTCCTCAAAACCCACCTGTTTAAACTGGCATACTCTCTCTAGCACTCATCATCACCCATCCTATGTGTCTGTACAAATATGTCTCTGTCATGTCCTGTTGTTTTTATATTGTTTTATCTGTCTATGTTTTAATTAATTCTTGTAAGGTGTCCTTGGGTGTCCAGAAAGGCACCACCAAATAAAATGTATTATTATTATTATTATTATTATTAAATAAACAGGCTTTCCCACGATGTAAAATACAATGACCATTAGCATTGTAACAACAGAGAAATAACCCATCAAACACACATTTCGAAACTTTTTTTTCCGAGTTTACTTGGCGATTTTTTTAATCATTCAGATTTGGCTGGGTGGTTAGTAACACATTTTTCTGTGGTGTGACAAACTCCGAATGCATATTTACCTCCGCCAAGGCCGAAGGCCTAGGAAGGAGGTTATGTTTTCACCGGCGTTTGTTGGTTAGTTTGTTTGTTTGTTTGTTGGTGTGTTTGTTTGTTTGTTTGTTTGTTAGCAGGATTACTCCAAAAGTCCGCGATGGATTTGAATGAAATTTTTTGGAGGGGTGGGCTGTGGCACAATGAACAAGCCATTAGATTTAGCGACGTACATGAAACCTGCCTTGGCGGAGGTCTGCGCTCTCCAAGTGCACTATTTTTGCTTTACACAGACTTTAAATGCACACAGAATGAGTGAAGGTAGATATGTGCCAGTTGTTGGTACAGTGTGACCATTTAAACCATGTTAATGCCAAAAAAGACACCAGGATTCCTCCCTGAAAGAAGCCTTATCAATTGGATTTGCAGCTGCATCATGCAGGTTGAGGCATGTTTTATTTTAAGCACTGCATTAAAAACATGCAAGAGGCTGCGTTAGTGTGGGAGTGTTTTTGCAGGTACCAGTGAGATGATGAAAAGTGATCAAGAAAGGCCAGTTTGAGTAATAAAACCATGCATTTATAATACTATGAGACATCTCATAGTATATTGTCGCTACTACAATCTTCTTGTAGAGAAATCTACCAGAAATGCACAGCTGCGTGTTGGCTAACAACAGCTGCATGTTGGCACCTTGGCTGTACCAACACATTGGTCAGATAGAAATGAAAGAGGTTTTTCATGCATTGCTAATGTCGGTCTAAACAACGCTAAAGGCCTTTGAGTTCTCTGCATCTTTTTGTTTTACCGTATATTATAATTTTTTTTTAATCTCACGAACAGATTCCATATTCAGGAGTAGCTGTGAGATGGTTTCCAAGTCCACCAATGAGAAACTCAAGCAGGGCATCGCTGTTCGCTTCCATGGCGAGGAGGGAATGGTGGGTTTCTAAATTCATATAACACTGTATGAGTTGTGTTTGAGTGGTCAGCTGATGGACCAGCAGTACTCCATGTGTCATTTAATCCACAGCAGTGAGCTTTGTTGAATTAGTCTTTGTGTTACAGGGCCAGGGTGTGGTTCGGGAGTGGTTTGACATCCTGTCCAATGAGATCATCAACCCAGACTATGCTCTGTTCACTCAGTCAGCTGATGGTACATGTTGTTTTCCTATGAGGTCAGATCAGTCTCAATATTAATGAATGCACACAGAACGATTCACAAATGCAGTTTGTGATTTATATATAAATGACTCTCCACAAAAATATTTTCAATGCACATAAAAATAGTTATCGTTGTATATAAATGTAAAAAAAAAGCCACAGATAAAAAAATAAGGTTCATAAATATATTTCTGATGCACACACAAAAATGTCTTGTTTTAAATAAATGTGATAGAAATACACAAATATATGAATTGAAAAGTATTTGCAAGTTTAATCAAAAACATATTTGGATGTTTTTACAATGATAGAGAAACTGTTGAACCTGCATTAACAAACTGCTGTCATGTGTCAACTTCACTGCATCTGTGTGGGTTTTATGAGACTCCCCTGACGTGCACCGATCTACAAATGCATTTTATCTGTAGCCAATTGGATGTCTCCCTCCTTCTCAGCTAATCACATGTGTCCCCACGGGCTATGACTTTCGTCGTGCACAGGGTGAACGCCAACAGGGAAAGTAGTCAGACAGCTAGCTTTGGTAAAGTGGTACAAACCTTGGACTTGTGTATCCAGCTAAGAGTTTAAACGATCAAACGTGGGCAGATACGTTTGTGAATATCCCCAAAAGAATCCAAAGATACAACTGGATCGAAGGTTGGCAAGCAAACATATAGCTTGGCTATATGTTTGCTTGCCAGATGATATAGTGTATGTGTCTGGCAGCTGAATGAGGTCTGGTTTACTGTGGAACATATTCATTAAGTTGAAGGTAGCTAGCAGCACAATAGCAGTCAGGGCAAAGTCACAATATCATCTAGCTAAACAAACACATAGCTAACGTTAGCTAGCGTTAGCCAGTATATCAAACTAATACAGGCTGGTCAAGTCTCCTCTGACAAAACGCTTCATTGTAACATCGACACTGCAAGCCAAGGCACTGATTTCCATGACAGTATTAGCTAGCAAGTTAGCTACTTCACTTAGCTAATGTCAAATAACACCCCGCCGGGTGCTGGTGGTCTCTCCTTCAACATCGTGGATGTAATCTTCAATCCAGTCGCTGTATCTCTTTGGATTCTTTTGGGGATCTTTACAGACGTATCTGCCCACGTCTGATCATTTCAACACTTAGCTGGATGCACAGATCAAATGTTTAAACCACTTCGACAAAGCTCTCTGTCCTCTATATATCCATGTACTGTTTTCCGTGTTCACCCCACAGATGTATAAAGAGAACTGGATCCAGCATTGGATCCCGTTCATTCCTATGAGAGTTGCTCAGTGGCGCATGTAGCCTAAAAGGCTCGATTTCTGTCTGGAAAAGTACCCGGAACCCTGGCAGGGTAGCTTCCGAGATGGTTGGCGGAGTAGCGTCCGCTCGGTCACATGACTCGGTCACGGGGTCCTAACGTCACGCCATCGTCACGGCTTGAGCTCCAGCCTCAGTCTGGGTCTCACTCACATGAACGGAGAAATAACTCTGGATTCGGCTATTAGCGCGTTTTACAACCTTAAAAACCTAATTTTTTAAATAAGGGCTATTAGAGTGTTCGAACTGGGGAGCTGATTTACCTAAAAAAAAATTATCCGCTGAGTTACAGACGTCTCTTTCCCGATGGAAGTCTACGGGAAAAAGTATTTTTGGGCCCGATGGCATCACATGACGAACACGGAAGTTGCAGTACCGCCGTTTGGCAACTATGAAAGTTGGGATCGACGACCGGCGCTCTTCCTCTGGGCTTGGTTCACCCCACCCCCTGTGCATGACGTAAATCATACCCTCGTGGGTACTCGCTCATGTGATTGTCTGATAAGGAGGGAGACATTTGATTGGCTACAGATAATTCCCTGTTGAAAAAATGCATTTGTGGATCGGTGCACCTCAGGGGAGTGTCATAAAACCCACACAGATGCAGTGAAGTCACACATGACAGCAGTTTGTATATAAATGTAACAACATCCAACTATGTTTTTTATGAGAATGCAAATACTTTTAAATTCATATAATTGTGTGTTTATATTACATTTATTTCAAACAAGACATATTTGTGTGTGCATCAGAAATATATTTGTGAACCTTATTTTTTTGTTTTTTTTTTACATTTATATACAACGACAACTATTTTTGTGTGCATTGAAAAATATTTTTGTGGAGAGTCATTTATATATAAATCACAAAATACATTTGTGATTCCTTCTGTGTGCATTCATTAATATTGAGACTGATCTGACTCCATATTTTCCTTCCTGTAATAACATTCTGTGTCACGGCAGAACTTTATCATTGTGTGTGTGTGTGTGTGTGTGTGTGTGTGATCTACAGGTACCACCTTTCAACCCAACAGTAACTCGTCGGTGAACCCAGACCATCTGAACTACTTCCAGTTCGCAGGTCACATCCTGGGTCTGGCTCTGTACCACCGCCAGCTGGTCAACATCTATTTCACCCGCTCCTTCTACAAGCACATTCTGGGTAAAAGAACACATATAACATACAGTATGTGTATATAAGAGTCACACTAGTGTGTTTTTGATAATATATCACATATGGGGTCATTTGCCCTTAACCCTTTAAATAAGCTTGACGCAGTTTACATAAAAAATGAGCTCAACTCACTGGAATCAGTGTGATTTGCCCTTTCCTGTGATTGTGGAATCAGAGTAGAAATTATATTAAAAAGACTTTCCTTATAACTTCAGATCTTGCCTCAAAATCACGAGACAGAGAAAGATCTGTCAGAGGTAGGAGAGTAAAACCAGGCAAGCGCAGTGCCCTTAATACCAACACAGTTTCCAAGGCGATTTACAAGGATATCGTGGTCGACCATATCAAATGCGGAACTCAAATCGAGCAGAGTTAAATAAGAACAAGCACCAGAATCATCGGCGACCAGTAAATCATTGTTAACCTTAATGAGAGCTGTTTCTGTGCCATGCTGGCTGCCGAACCCTCATTGATATCGCTTTAAAATATGACTGTTAGTCATGTGTGAGATGAACTGAGCGGCAACAGACTTTTCTAAAATTTGAGATCAAAAAGGTAAGTAAGTCAGGAGAGGGTCGAACTATTGCATTTTTAAAAGTGGGTGGGACAGAGCCAGTAGATAATATGAGCAGTTGATAATAGAGAGAATAATTGGGTCAACATTCTGAAATAGCTCTTTCAGAAATCAATGAACTCCTCTAACTCTAGCATTGACATTAGCTTGAAGTGAGACATAAGCTGCATCCCAAAGGTCTTAATTGCATCCCTGTTTCCCTCACTTGCGTCTTTTCCTTGCGTCTTAGTCCCTCCCACCAGGGAAGCATGGAGAGACGCAAGGAAACCATACAAGGAGAGAGGAAACGAGGAAATACGATTTAAGAGACATGAGACAGTCGTTTCCTCTGAAGCATCACGTGAAGCGACGTCCGTTTCTGATGACAGCAGCAGCTGATCACATCTGGATCAAATGTCAGTCAGCTTTGACAGCTGTTTGTGTCTGAACTGTACTAATACTAATAAAGACAAGTGCAAGCTGCAAGCTGCAGTCTGTATTTCTACTGTAGACTGAGTCCTGCTTAGAGGCTCAGGAAACATCTCTACTGGCACAATATCTTTATATTATTTATTCATTATTAGCGTCTGTAGTTATTGATATTCTGATTGTGAGCTCATTATTTCATAACCCAGAATATGACTACGGTGTTTTTTGAACACTGGACATTATTTATTAGGCTAAAGGGAAAATGTAAATGATGTAACTCATATCAAACCGACGTTCAGATATCAGCCTCATGTGACTGAATGGAAATGATGATAAATGATGTAAAAGGTGTTTGTTGCTGACAGACAGACAGACCCTCCTTCTCTCTCTGACTTTAATAGTATCATTAATAAAAGTTAACGGGGCTAATAACAGATCATGAAAAGAAAAATCTTTCTAATGAATGCAGAAAGTTATTTTAACCCTGTTTGTCAGGTTTTATAAACCCCTCTCAGTGACGAGCTCCTTCACTGGCGGTGTGTGAAGCAGAGATACGGCAGGTCCTTCTGCTGCTGTTCAGAGCTTCAATTAACACAGATTTGAACTGGATGGTGAATCAGAAGACAACTAAACTATAAAACGTTTAATATGTGATCTGTTTTCACTCCGGTATGAAACTCCAGTGATGTTGTGAGGTAAAGTTAACAGATCAGTCTGATCGGCAGCAGTGTCCAATCAATAACTGATATCCAATAAGGGGGCGTGTCGGTCGGTAAAAGACTTCATAGCTCCTCCGGCAAGCCTCCTTGATCCTCGATACTCGCTCCTCGATGCACAAATAAGAGCTTTGGGACGGTCTTCAAGATGGCGCACCAGAACAACTTCCGGTTCGAGCGAGGAAACGAAAATTAAGAGCTTTGGGATGCACCCATACTGTAGAGGGTTCAGTGCTGATGAGATCATTTCTTCTCACAGGTGTGATATGGCGCCTAATGTCATCTATTTGATGTAGCAAATGGTAGAGAAAGTGCTCACATGTCTCAGTGGATGCTTCCATATGCTGGCTAGGAGAAGGGTTAAACACTGGGGTTGTGGCAGCTACTAGCAATCAAATCAAAGAAACAAGAATACCTTGCTTCTTTAACTCTGTGCTGACAGGCCAACATCAAGCTTTTTAGGATATCAGGAGATACCTTGAGTTTGTCTTTCTTCCATTTTCGCTCAGCTCACCTAAAATATATTGCCTCTTTAAATCCCTTGTAGGTCATTAAGCCAGGGGAGGGTGTTTTTACTTGTTTCATCTTGATAGAGACAGAAGCGGGAGCAAGGTGTGGATGATCATAGCCTTGTTATCAGAGACATTACAATCTAGCAACTCAATATTATTTAGAGGAACATCATAAGACAGCACAAGGTCAAGGTTATGTCCCTTATTATGAGTAGGATTTTTAACAAACTATTCAAGATTAAAAGGGCAACAAACATGTATATTAAAATCACCAAGGATAAGAACTATATCATATTTGGCAATAATAAATGAAAGAAGTAATACAATCAATGTAAGCTTTGGGTGACCTATAGATTAAAAAACGGCAGCAGATGCTGGGCATTTAAAAGAAAACTTAAAGAAGAAAAACTAGGAAGAGAGACAGGAGTTCTAGTTGTAGTTGTTATTAAAAATGACAGCCTAGGTTGATTAAAACAAGAGGAGTTAGGGGGACAGAGTCTCCAGGGCTTAACCTGGACTCAGTGATGAATAATAAATCAGTATTTCTAGACATAATACAATCTTGGCATATAAATGACTTGTTTGCCAGGGACCTCACATTAAGAAGACTAAACACAGCTGAAATACTGGAGAGGGAATCAGCAGGAGATGGAGTTGAAGGGTGTAATTGATGTTGAGTTGATGATGTCTTTGTGGTTGAAGTGGATGATATAGGAACTACGTTTGCTCTTCAGTTGGGTCTCTAGGTGGCATGGTCTAATGTGAGCTTAATAGGTATAGTGTTGGTGGAGGAGTGTTCAGCAGGACCCAGGGAGAGATGCTCATCAGTATGGACAGGAGTGGCGTGGGGTTGTGCTGAGGTAAAAGCAATACGCTGGATGAAGTTTGCAGCAAGTTTATTTAACACCCTTAATGTTGGGGTGCAGGCCATCCGATTTGTAAAGGCCATGTCTTGTCCAAAGTGTTTAATAAACTCCTCCCCAGTTGCAGTGCAAAAGGTTTTTAGCCATTCATGCAGACTAGAACCACTGACATAAAAAATGATAGCATTTCTGAGAAGCCTAACATTGAAAAGCCTGATAATTACAATACATGACTGTTTGACAATATGCCGAGCTAAGACATGTAGTGACTGGAGAGAAAACAGTCTCGGGTTCAGAGTGTTCAGAGTTGGATAAGATTGGTCATTTTACACATTATTGTAGTCTTGATGGTACCCTGATATGATTCTAGTGATGTTTTCATAATATTCCAGACAAGTATATTACTAGGCATAACAGTATTCAAATTATTACAATGTGCACTTTCTTGTTAGATATTTTTATTTGTAATATAATTTATCCCTTGATTATTATGTTACGGGTTTCCTTTGTTTTAAAGTAGTGCGGAGTGGAGAATTATATAGTCCCATACATTTGCTAGATTTTCCGTTCTAACATTTAGAAAATCTGAGAGAAATGGAGATGTTGAGCCCTAGAGAATATCAAAGTTGACATTTTGTGTTATTTAGTAAGTCTGTGTGTTTTCCAGGTATCCCAGTGAGCTACCAGGATGTGTCATCCATCGATCCAGAGTATGCAAAGAACCTGCAGTGGATCCTGGACAACGACATTAGTGATCTGGGTCTTGAGCTCACCTTCTCTGTAGAGACGGATGTGTTTGGGGCGATGGAGGAAGTGCCGCTCAAACCCGGAGGGACCAGCATCCTGGTCACCCAGGAAAACAAGGTAGGTCACCACAAACACAGTCGGAGGCATAATGAAGAAATGTCATAATTCTAGGTCAAATAGAGACCAATTAGAACAGTGTTTCTGATCCTGGGGCTTGGGTACCCCAGAAGGGGTTGCGAGTTGTTTATTGGGGTGGGAATTAATAAAAACAGGAAATTCTGCTGCACAAAATGATGTATATGTTTCAGACTTTTCTCTAATATTTGCTTTTTTCTTGTGATTGCATTGTTCATGAAACAAAACAAAATCAAGGAGACATTGCTTCTTATTAAATGGTCCAAAAACAAAAAATACAAAAGGTCGGCAACCTCCCATAAAACCACAAGCTGTCTTTATGCTAAGCTAAGCTAACCGGCTTCTGGCTCCAATTTCATATTTACCTGACATGAGAGTCAGTCTGTGGAACTATCCCGTGGTTGGTAAGGTAAGGTTGAGTATTAAAGGGCCTCTATTTAAGAATCAGAAATTACTTGTTAAGAGTGACACCTGTCAATGACGTCAGCGTCCTGTTACTCGCGCTTATGCTCGCACTACGTAGACGTGAGTGAGCATTGGTCAAACTAGTGAGGCGACACACACAAGACTGAACGTGATTGACAGCTCAAATCACAATATCACTATATATTTCACATGCTTGGCAGTGATGTTAGTTTACCCGTCCAGTAGGAGTTTTGTGTTGGAGTATGAGTTGTGGTGGAGGCTGGTCGTTTGTTTGCATTATCGGACTCCATTTCCAACCGAACTTTAGCTATCGTTGCACACGGTTAGCCCTGTAAGCTGAGCTGAAGAGCGGAAAGTTACTCGCGAGTGCACATGACGTCACATCGTTGGATTTTCACAGAAAAAACTTCCCACATTCTTCCCATTAAAATCAGTCTACGGGGTGAGAAAACCCAGAAAGTCCCTGAAGGTCTCATTATTTTGGTCAGGTTACAACCTGTTGACACACTGGCAACAAAAAACGATTAAAAAAGGTTTATACCTGTAAAAACTTCCATACAGTCCCTCTAAGCAGCAGGTCATGTGTATAAATACTTATAGCCAGGCACCAGAGTATTTGGTGTTTGAAACCAGCTTGCATAGAATGCTAGGCTTTGTCAAAAATCCGGTTGTCTTGATTTAAAGGACCAGTGTGTAACGTCTGGCGGGATCTAGCGGTGAGGTTGCAGACGGTGAGTACCAAGCGGGTAGAAAACAACCGACATGAAAACAGGAATGGCCTTCTCTAGAGCTGTTGTAAGAGTAGTGTAGGTCATTTAGAGATTAGCAGACCAAGTGTGTAGAGAGTGTGTGTACGTTCGAAGTGAGTGGTGAAGCAAGCAAGAAAGAGAGAGCGGCAGCGAATGTGTGTGACACGAGCGAAAAAGGTGAGCCAGTGGAGCAGAACACAGAGTTAGTTTATGTTCAGTGGAAGTTTCAGTTTGTGCTCCTCCAGACCAACAGAGGTTTCTTGTGTCTTGTTACCGGGCGGCTGAGTGGAGTGACGGAGGTTAACTCCGGAGCGAGCAACGTTATGGAGTTAACAGAGTTCCGTGGAGAGGACCTGCTCCCTATAGAGATATAAACGGCTCATTCTAAGCTAACGAAAACACAACCATTCTTATTATCAGGTGATTATACACTAAAGAAAACATACTTATTAATATTATATTCCATTTCTGCCAATAGATCCCCCTAATTGTTACACACTGGTCCTTTAAATGTGTGGCAGCCAAGATTAGAAACAGCCTACAAGATGATGTGAGACACTCCGAGTATCTTTTGACGGATTTTGGTTTGAGTATTTGGACAGGTGTCTTACATGTATGTTGTTTATGACTAAATAAAGTCAAACCAAATCAATCCAAACATCTCAGAAAACTAGTGGAAGTCTGTGTGGAGTTGGTTGATTAAAGATCAAACTAAGTGTGGAGACTATTATTATATAGGATATAGTATTTTTGTGGTGTCATGCTGCAGCAGTGCAGCTGAAGGTGGCATTAATGACTGGCTTAAGTTCCCCTGTAGTATATTCATCCATACTTGGTCTCCTATGAGCAATTGATCTCTCTCTTCTAACTAATTGCCAAGAAGAGTCCCAATTAGAGAGTGCAGTACTGCAGTGTTCCTGTAGATGACACTGTGTTGTAAAGCAGAGAACAGTCCAACAGGAGCCAAAAGAAGAACTATGTATGTGCTCTGTCTCTTTCTCCTGTCATCACTGTCTTCTTGGACTTTGGTGTGTGTGTGTGTGTGTGTGTGTGTGTGTGTGTGTGTGTGTGTGTGTGTGTGTGTGTGTGTGTGTGTGTGTGTGTGTGTGTCTGTCTGTCTGTCTGTCTGTCTGTCTGTCTGTGTGTGTGTGTGTGTGTCTGTCTGTCTGTCTGTCTGTCTGTCTGTCTGTCTGTCTGTCTGTCTGTCTGTCTGTCTGTCTGTCTGTCTGTCTGTCTGTCTGTCTGTGTCTGTCTGTCTGTCTGTCTGTCTGTCTGTCTGTCTGTCTGTCTGTCTGTCTGTCTGTCTGTCTGTCTGTGTGTGTGTGTGTGTCAGGCCGAGTACGTCCAGCTGGTGACGGAGCTGAGGATGACGCGAGCCATCCAGCCTCAGATAAACGGCTTCCTGCAAGGATTCCACACCTTCATCCCCCCCTCGCTCATCCAGCTGTTCGACGAATACGAATTGGTTAGTCATCCTCCTCAGACCTCCCTGTCTTTTCCTACTTTTCCTCCTCCTCCTCTCATCCATCGTCTTCTTCTGTTGGCATTCTCCTTGTTCCCCTCTGCCTGCCCACCCGCTCGGCTCTGATGCAGGGATTGATTAGCCATGTCTGGATGGGGGGCTGGGAGGTGCTAGGGTGACTTTGAAGCCCATCCCTCTTCTCCAGCTCCGTTAGAGGTTTTTTTTCTGTGTCGGCAGATTTCACGTCCTCACTTGTGCAATGATCAGTAGTGTAGCATGATAATTATCCAGCCTCAACCATGCTGTCAGTGCATGGCAACTGACAACTGAACAGCCTGTTTGGTGTTTTCACAGCACAACAGCTGTTTCCCTCTCACTCTGATCAGCTGCTTTCAGCATCGTACATGTACCTAAAGTTTAAAGGATGAGGATGGCAATATTAAATATTTTTCTTATTAACAAAAAATCCCATGTGCAGGGTCAAACAAACAATGAATGTAAGTGCAGACCTCAACCGCACTGGGCATAACAGCCTTGACTTCCCCTCCCCCTCTCCTAATGGGGGGTCAAACCACATAGTCTGATTGAGATTTGAGCATGCCAGCACCTTAGGGAGGAACGCTGTATTTGGCCACAGAGTGACACCTAAGCCCTCACAGCTGTCAAGCTAGCAGCTTGTGGAAGATTTCAGTGATGTGCATGAGTCCATGGGCAGAGTGGAGCTAGGTAGGTAGGTTTATTACAGTCCTGCGACAGTCACAGATACCAGATCTTTTTCTTTTTCTTTTTTTTTAGAGCATGTGATTTATTGATTGCTGTCAGGATATAATGAGAGTTGCAGATCAGACCAGCCATACCAGCTTTCAGTACTGGACAGTTTGGGTACTCAGTGCTACAGGCACATTTTGGTCTGTGCCAAAAAGTAGTCAGGTTTGTTACCCAGCTCTGCAACTGTGGCCCTGGTCACACCTGGTATTAACATGCGTCCTCAGTGATCGGATCACAAATGGACAGCTCTCAGTACAGGTGTGAACACACTCAAGACGCATTGAGGACACATTGAGGTTGGATCTTTCAGACCACATTCAGAGGTGGTCTGGGCCACATATGGCCACATTCTTTTCTCGTCTGCTGTAGTAGCCGTGTGTTTACTACGTGTTTATTTGCATATAGAGCGGGGAAGTGAGATCCGATCACAAGTGGTCACTGGAGACCCATGTGGAGACACATTCTAATACCAGGTGTGAACAGACATACTTCCGTTTTTCTTTGTTTTTTTTTACCGTGGTATCGAATCGGTATCGAGAATCGTGTAAATTCACTGGTAAATGGTAAAATGGACTTATATAGCGCTTTTCTAGTCTTCCGACCACTCAAAGCGCTTTACACTACATGTCAGTATTCACCCATATTCATACACTGATGGCAGAGGCTGCTAAGGTGCCAACTTTGCCCATCAGGATCTAATCTAAATACTCATTCACACGCCGATGGCTATGCCTTCGGGAGCAATTTGGGGTTAAGTGTCTTGCTCAAGGACACAGCGACATGTGACCTGGAGCAGCCGGGGATCGAACCACCAACCTTCCGATTGGTGGACAACCTGCTCTACCCACTGAGCCACAGCCGCCCCTGGTATTGGTATCGACTACTAGATTTCTGGTACCGTGACATCCTGGTAGCGTGACTGATCCACATTAATGTTATTACAAAAATGTAGTGTTTCCGCTGTCAGTTACAGTTTCAGTCACAACTGATGGCCAATTCAGTTTTCAGAGCCTGAGCACTCCTGGCCTTCGATTACCTTACATACAAAGACAAAGAGAGCACAGGTATGAATACTCAGTGTTGACTCAAAAGTCAGATCTGTCCCTAAGAATCAATGCAGGTGAAGGGTTATCCATGAAACTACAACATGCATCATATCAGAGGTGGACAATATTGGTTGATTCACCCTAAAACTGTGGAATTTATGCTGTTACCACCTTGAATGTGTTTTTAACTGTAGTCTTTCTTCATGCTGTGTGTGTGCGTGTGTGTGTGCAGGAGCTCCTGCTGTCAGGGATGCCAGAGATCGATGTGCAGGATTGGTGCAGGAACACTGAGTACACGAGTGGCTACGACCCTCAGGAGCCAGTCATCCAGGTAGGCTTTTTCTTCTGCCAGCCTGACATGGACTGAATTCTGTACGACTACACGATTATGTTTCACTTGAATCATTTGGGTGACGATGATTTTTATAGTCAGGTTGTCCAAAACATAGGTGGGGGGAACCGCGGTAGCCTACCTGGTAGAGCATGTATCAAGGCTGAGACCTGACCGCTGCGGCCCAGGGTTCCAATCGGAACTGTGGCCCTTTGCTGCATTCATACTATCACTGTCACTATCATTAAAGGGACTATTTGTAACTTTGTACGCGCATAAATGTAGCGGGTCGTCACACATGCGCGCTCGCATATGCGCGTTCGCGTGTAGCCGCTGTACCCTCCTCCTCTGCCTGCTCGCCTTCACTCAGACAGCTCAGCTCGCTCCACCTCTAGACGTGAACGCGCGTTCACTACACACTGCAGAAGAGTTAGTTTAGCTCTGAGAATATCTAGTGAATGTACAGGGGACGTTTATGCAGAAATAACTGCTGCAGCTCCTCCAGACCAACAGAGGTTTTCCGTGTCTTGTGAAGTGACGGAGCTCTACAGAAATTTCCGTTGTCTTCTCGTTACCGACCGGGTGCCGGTGTCTCCTCTGCTCTCTCCGGCTGCGGGCGGAGAGAGCAGGGAGACACGCTGGAGAGCCCCGCTGCCTCAGCCTGCACTTAGGTAGGAAAAGCCAACACTAGGATCAGATCTAAATCATGTTCATGGAGAGACCTTCGTCTGGTCAGCTAACATTACTGCCAAGCAGCTGAAATATAGAGTGATATTGTGGTTTTGGCTGACTTGTGTCGCCTCACTCTTTTGAGTGATGCTCGTTCAGGTATATTGAGAGCGAGCAAGCGCGAGCCCGACGCTGACTTTCGTTGATTTCACGGCCACAGGTGTCGCTGTTAAGAAGCATTTCTGAAAGTTACAAATAGTCCCTTTAAAGGCATAAAAGCCCCAAAAAAATCTTTAAAAAAAAAAAATGCAATGAAAGCAACATTTACCAAGAAATGCGGGTATATATATGTATGTATATATAATTTTTTTTATTGATGATGCGTTTCTGCTGTGTTTCTGCAGCTGCTGATGCTGTCAGCTCTTTCCTTCTACATAGAGTTTGCCTTTCATAATGACCATTTCATTTCATTATTAATGTTATTTATATTTATTTTAGACAGAGAAAGGTTAAGAAACGTGTGGTAATTTGTAAATAATAGTAATAATCCACAATTAAAACCCCGTACTATATTCATTCATTGAGCTCTCCAAGTCACTGCAGAGCTTGTCCGGGACATATTTAAGAATAAAAGCCTTATGAAGGAATTCTGTCCACAGAAAAAACACTTGAGGGCTTTTATTTTTATTTTGAAATAAAAGCAGGAAGTGTTGATTTAAAAAATATTCTTTTACTTTTTTCATGTCCGTAATATTTTCGACAGATATAGACATTGAAACTGTAGTAATGTTGCTGATATGATGTCCATATACCTTCATTGTCTGTTGTTGGTGTGAATCGTGCGGCTCGTGTCGAAAATAGGCGTGACCTCGGATCTCAGCCGTGCGTCTCATGCGGGCTGTGTGGCTGCTCTAACCTGTTAACATAGACGCCAAAATAAAAAACAACACTAAACGCAGCCGCCACGCTCTGCTGACGTGGGCGGTCTGTCCTGGGCTTTAGTGTGAGAGCCACATGTGCCCACACGTTGGATCTTTACCGCTACATCTGACATTAGCTGGACAGATCCTGTTATCCTCTTACACAGCTCTTATTCATCAAGCTTGGCATTTTTACAACTGTGAATTCTAAAATGTTTCAGAACCTGGATATAACCCTGGCAGGTGCCTCTTAAAACAGTTTGTGTGTTCAGTGGTGTGATCAAATTTTCGCAACTTACAGGAAAGATCACCCAAAGTTGAAAAAAATAATTTCCCAAGAAAAATTATGAGGATAATGTTGAAGAAGACGGTTGATACCCCAACAATACTCCTGTTCCTTGATGATAAAAAGCAGATTAATACAGTAAATAAATAAACAAGAGATGAAAAATGCAACTCTGAACCGTTTTAGCTACTCTACTCAGAACTATATTCATGTCACTTTGCACAGCTGTTTTCTGGATAAACAGAACCACCTCGCCTGATTCTGTCTGCCATCAGCTAATCAGTCTGTATGTGTTTCTCAGTGGTTCTGGGAGGTGGTGAACAGCCTGACCCAGGAAGAACGGGTTCTTCTGCTTCAGTTTGTCACTGGAAGGTTTGTCTGTCGGATTTCCACTATAGTTCTTGATAAAGAAAAATGTGTGAACATCTATAAATTAGTAATAAAGTGTCCTTCTTTATCAGTTCCAGGGTTCCTCATGGTGGCTTCGCCTACCTGATGGGTGGCAGCGGTTTACAGAAGTTCACCGTTTCTGCAGTGCCATACACCTCCAACCTACTGCCTACCTCTAGTACCTGGTAATGACAGTCTCTCTCTATTGACTTGGTTCTATTCTAGCCTGTAGTGTGTGAGTCTGGTCTTGGTCTTGAGTCCTGTTTGTATTCTATTATCCTTGACCTGTCAGGGTCTCTTGGTTATTTTGACTCAGATATGCCACGGGTATCACCTGCTACAGTCTTTGTCCTCAAGTCCAATTGGCCTTTTTATTTTGGACTTTTTCCTGCCCACCATCATGTGATTCTCTCATAGCATCAGGGCAGCTGCTAGCCATTTGGGTGCCCTAGGCATAATTGCTTTGTGGAACCCCCCCCCCCCCCCCCCAAATTAAATAAAAGCAACAAATATTTTTTTTAATTTCTTGAATTTTTTTGAATACAAATATTTTTTTTAATATTTGTATTCATAAGAACTGTTCAATTAGTCACACACATAAAGCTTTGTCCACACAAGGAATGTCAGGAGCTCGTGGCGGTTGCCTAGCTAAACCACTGTGTGATTCACGTGTCGGGTGTTCACACCAGCTGCGTTTCTGCTGATGCTGTCAGCTCTTTCTTTCTACACAGTTTGCCTTTCATAATGGCCATTTCATTTCATTGTTAATATCATTTATATTTATTTTAGACAGAGAAAGGTTAAGAAATGTGTGGTAATTTGTAAATAATAGTAATAATCCACAATTAAAACCCTGTACTTTATTCATTCATGGAGCTCTGCAAGTCACTGCATGTTCTACAACACTGTCTTGCACATATTTCAGAGTAAAAGCCTCATGTTAACAATTGAAGGAATTCTGTCCACAGAAAAAAACGCTTGAGGGCTTTTATTTTGAAATGAAAGCAGGAAGTGTTGATTTAAAAACAAATCTTTACTTTTTTCATGTCTTTGACATATTCTACAAATGTCTAGACATCAAATCTGTAGTAATGTAGCTGGTATGATGTTAATATATAGCAATAGATCATCTTCACTGTCTGTTGTTGCTGTGAACCGAGCGGCTCGCGTTAAAAATAGGCGAGACCTCGAATCTCTAGAAGAGACGCGCTGAGACGGGCTGTGTGGCTGCCACAACCTGTTAACACAGACGCCGAAATAAAAAACAACAGGTAACGCAGCTGCCACGCGCTGCTCAGGCGAGGGTCTGGACAAGCCAGGCTTGAGTTTGTCAGGCGCAGTGGAACAAACCACAGGATGATGGAGGAGGTGGGCACCATCATTAGGGTTCAAGCCCCAAAGGGGCAGAACCCTTCTAAGTTTGTGCCGATTTGTTATTATTCGTTGTCTTATGCCGCGGCTCAAATTGCCGTGAGCTGGAATAAGCTAGAAGCATGAAACTTGGCCCAATAACTGGAAATGATGTGCAAATGCTTCCCAAGAAATATGGGAAATGCCAAATGGTGGCGCTGTAATTAACGCCCAAACACGCGATTTTGGAAAGGCCACGCCCCTCACACCGTAAGTCCGATTGACTTGAAATTTGACACACATGTCCAGCTCCATGTGTTCTACAAAAAAGCATCTTGGACCACTAAATTTGCATACCTAAATTTTACGCCATTTAGAACTTTTTGAAAAACACATTTTTGACATCTCCTCCTAAACCGTACGTCCGATTGCTACCAAATTTTCTGTGGATCATTATTGGACTCAGCTCATCTAAAGTTGCATTAAGCTTGTTCTGAAGATGTTGACCAATGAATTTCGCAAAGGTCGGAGCTTAGCAAGAAATTGGCCGTAATTCATTGACCATTAGTTCACTCATCGTAAATCTTGGTGGATATCTTCTTCGAGCTAGAGACATGAAACTTGGTACCATAACTATAAATTATGTCATAATGCTTCACATAAAATGATCTCAACTGGCCTGATGGTGGCGCTACAACTTTTTCTAAAATGTTAAAGGCCACGCCCCTCACACCATAAGTCCAATTGACTTAAAATTACATAGACTTTTCCAACTCCATGTGATCTACAAAAAAGCCTCTTGGACCACTAAAGTCCGCCTTCGAGATTTTCCGCCTTTTGAATTTTTTGAGAAACACATTTTTGACATCTCCTCCTTAACCGTAGAGACGAATGCTGGCAAATTTTCTGTAGATCATTATTGGACCAGGTTCATCAAAAGTTGCATAAAGCTTATTGATATCTAATTTCCTTTTCCAGAAATTCACCAATGAACTTTAAGAGAGTTGAGCTTATCACTGACAGCCAAAAAAGTGAAAAATTTTAAAGGTTGGCCCCCTCACACCTAAAGTCCAATTGACTTGAAATTTTAGACACTAGTCCAGCTGAATGTGTTCTACAAAAAAGCCTCTTGGACCACTAAAATCCGCAAACTACGTTTTCCGCCATTTTGGAGCTTTTGAAAAACAGATTTTTGACATCTCCTCCTAAATCACAGATCTGATCTTTCTGTGGATCATTATTGGACCAAGCTTATCAAATGTTGCATAAAGGTTGTTTATATATCATTGCATCTTGACGATATTAACCAATGAATTTCAAAAGGGCATGGCTCAGCACATAAACTGACTTAAGTCAACAACCATTTGGCCAACAATTACAAAACTTGCATGATATGTCCACAAGAGTACCTGAAACATGCCCTGAAAGTTGTATTCAAATTGAACATTAGGGGGAGCTACGAATGAAAATATGGGCATGGCATAACACAAATCAGACTATTCATCAGAAATTGTTTTTGTCCAATCAATACAAAACTCAGGATATATTCAATAACAATGTTGAACCACATGTGTAAAACTATTTTGAAAAGGCTCAAAAGGGGGTGCCATCAGTTCCAAACATGTGCATGGGCCTGGCACAAATTTGGCCATAAGTCATTCACAGTTTGTCCAAAATCACCAAACTAACTGGATATTTTCAATTAATCTGTTGAAACATGTCCCCAAAATGCCAAGAAATATGACTGGCGGGACATTGACTGATAATTGTAATGATAAAACAAGTGTATGATTGGTCTCACCCCTCAGAATTAAACCAGCTGAAGTGACTTTGCTGACATGCAGCTTTGTTTTTTGCATTCAGCTGCGTCCTGAGCGAAAAAAGGCTAGAAATGCCGCTTGTGGCTTTAATTCCTTTTATTATTTCAAGCAAATATGTATGTCTTTTATTGCCGATAATGGTCTAATGATGCCAATTGTAGTTGTGCACTTGTGCTTCATCTTAAATTTGAATCATTCATCATTATGATTATTACAATGATGATCATAATTGTGGTGCCCGCTCCTGCACTTGGTGCCCTACGCACAGCGCGTGACGCGCGTGGTGGGAGCGGCAGCCCTGCGTAGCAGACTGTAGAGGCTGGTCTGCTGTCAGTCACCCGTCGGTTCCCCTTAGAACCCTTATTTAGAGTGCAGGTACTGCGTATTTTCCATTGTGTGTCTTTGCCATTCATAATAACAATAATTTCCTTGGTAGTTTTCTGAAAATAACTCTCCAGTTTGGTATTAATGACATGTTGTGTTATCCAAGACTTATTGATGAAAATTAGATCCATTTCAACCCAAGTACATACTTTTTTTGTACAGTATATGCTATATAGGGTCTGAAATTAGCACCCGCAACCCGTCAAATGCGGGTAAATTGTTGGCAGTGGCGGGTGAAATCATCATGACACCCTCCACTTTGGCAGGCAGGGAAAATGCTAGTGTTGGGAATAGAGAACAGTAGTTCTCTGCTTTCTTGGCATCTCATGCCTCTGTGACTATTGATTCCTCTTATTGATGCTCCGACAGTTACGCTGCACATTGACGCATACGCACGCGGAGCCATGGCGGAGAGAAAAAAAGTGCTTAACAGCGTGGCGCTACTAAACCTGAGGGGACGCACCCAAATTTCCCTGATAAATCAGTGTTTAAATCAGCAGGAGGACAGTTAGTAACGTGAGCTGTTGGCAGCCGTTAGCAGCACAGTCCTGATAGGATAAATAACGGAGCTACCGACGATAACGGAGGAGCCACTGAGTTATTATTATGAGGCGTTCACGGTATGCTCAGCAAAATGACCATTGGGTGAGGGTAAATTACAACGTTATCATGATGTGTTCAAATGTAATCTTGTAAAATTACGTTTTTGGCGAGAAACTTCAATAAATCCAGTAGTTTGAAGGAGATGTTTTCATATCAATATAAAATAAATGATAAAGAGAGAATTATGACCCGTTTAGCTTCCTAACAACTTAACAAGATTTGTTTCAATCAAAGCAAATATTGAAATAATCATAATCATTTGAATTGTTTTTTTATGCAAATAACCACTATTAACAATACCAAAGTACAGTACTGTGTAAAGTACCCTCCCTGCCCCCATAAATAGGCCTCTCCCAGAAGCTTCGGTGTAATTCAACACTGTAATTTACTATGCATATAATGTTTTTTATGTAAAATATATCGAACATTGGATGACATCAGATCTAGAATGTTTTTCCTTCATTTAGCGCAGAGATTTCAAAAGTGGCAGATAAAGTCAGAGTGGCAGAAATACTTGTCTGTTACAGTGGCAGGAAGGGATACAAGTTCATTTTAGACCCTTATGCTATGTGATATTATTCTATATAATACAGTATAAATATTATATATATATAATTATTATAAATACTTTCCTCCTATATAGTTGTTTGCCTGGCATGAACCTTTCACGTTTGTGTTGAATCAGTTGATTGCGTCCTACATACACAGTATTTGATCAGACTACAGCACTAGTTGCTTCCTGTTCCTAAATCCAAAGGACTTTACTGAGGGATTGAATTCTATCACAGTTGAACAACAGTATGTAGACAATTACATGAGCACTATTTAGTTCTTTGCACTCAGTCATGACTGGTTCTCAGAAGTTGTCCCAGTTGGACTCAGTGGTCTAACAGCCCTGGTTCAGTGTCGTCCGTCCTACTGTGTTGGAAGGATCCAGTGTCCTTTTATTCTTCACTGGAAGAATGGAAGCATGTAATGATCTCCCTCTTTCTGCGCTCAACCCACTTAAAGGTTAAGGAAGGAATAAACAGACAAACACACCCAGTACAAATGGCTCTACAAGCCTTAACTGAGGGACATTTGACAACTATTACTGAGCACTAGAGGGCAGTGTGTCTCTACAGTGTTGTTGGCAGTGGGTAGTGGGTAGTGGCAAACAGGGACAGGTCTCTGCATGCTTGAATGTGCAACAGGTAATTCACATCGCTGCAGGCTTTCATCAGAACTCCACCACTGGCTAGATGGGTCTTCGTGACCACAGCGGGTTGACCATGACCCCCCAACCCCCTTTTTTTCTCCTCTCCACAGTATCAACATGCTGAAACTCCCAGAATACCCGAGCCAGGAGGTCGTGAGAGACCGGCTGCTGGTCGCGCTGCATTGTGGGAGCTACGGTTACACCATGGCGTAGACATCCTATCATTTGCTGCTGCTGTGAGGGTCTGCAAACTCCTGCAGCACTCTCTCCTCCACAGACACTCTTTTTGTAGTCAAGCGCTGCTTTTGCTGGATGAAAAAGGGAAATCCAGATTGTTATTACTGAGCTGCTGGAGAGGCCCAACGGACTGATGGAGACCACAGGTTCTGGATCTCCATACCTGTGCCACCACTTCTACTTTTTTGATTGAAGCTGGTATCTGGTAATTTATGCAAATAATAATTTAATATCTTCTAAATTTAACTATTTTCATGCATACGTTTATTTATGAAATGACAGAATTTATACCATGAATCGTCTACTTAAAACACAGGATAATAATCACAATAAAACGTATTCATGCATGCTTACTGAATGTCAAAAATCAATTTAGTTTAAGGACCTTTCTGTATGGAACCAGTATAGAATTGATCAGTTTCAAACATGGAACAATAACACTGCATCATATCCATATCACAGCTTCACAGTGCAGATGTCTTTTAGGGGCCAGTACCAGGCCCACATACCAGCAAACTGGTAGAAGAAATCCAATCCAAGTTTTGTTTTCGTCTCATTTTAAGATTTTTTTTTCTCCATATTTGAACAGTCCTTGTCTTCTTGTCTAGCTCTTCTCCTCTACCAAAAGCACTTACCATCAAGGCTAGGTATTATCAAAGGTTTAAGATGCCAATATTAGACCTGATCTTTTTGATACCTTATTGCACTGTATGGAAACCAAAACCTTTTATTTTTTAACAAAATAAGCCAAACTTCAGAAAGTACAGTAAAATCAGTGCACTCTATGGCCAAAATATGTGGACAGCTTAACATTCATGTCATTCCAGAACCATCGGCTGCTATAACAGTCTCCGCCCTTCTGGTGGAACCCTTCTGAGCATCAGTGAGGTCCAACACTGGTGCTGGGTGATGAGGTCTGGCTCTCAGTCGGAGTTCCAGTTCATCCCAAAGGTGTTGATGGGGTCGAGGTCAGGGCTCTGTGCAGAGGCATGTACTATGAAGCAGGATTTGGCGTTAGCGAGGTAACTTCAGGGTTAACCCTTCAGGGTTTTTAGTCCTACGACGGTAACTGATGCTGAACAGCTGACCTGCTCCGCAGCAGGTTAGCTGTTCCAGATAAGAGATCAACTCATATGAAAGCACCGCCTACTGACCAATCAGAGCTCGGTGAGCCGATCCTATGATAATATTACACACATATGAAGAAGTTACCATCATAATCCGACTGAAAACAACACAGTTTAAACTGACAGATGCAGGAAGGACAGCTGACTGGATGCTGTGGGTGTTTACCACTTTGAATTCTGTTTTTATATTTATCTTTTTACTTGCTCTCAAGTCTGTTTCACACCACCGGAGACAGAGACGGACATGCAGGTGAAGTATCACGGCCCCATCTAGACGACTATATCTGACTTTTCAAGCCGTTAAATTAATTAATTAGTCAGTTAATTTATGCATTCACACATCGGCTGCATTTGGCAGCTTCAACTGTTACTATCATTCTGGATTATGTGTTTCATTTCTTCATATTTGTCTAATATTATAGTTTGCTCTTGGTTTGTAAAATGTAGTCTCTGCTGACAGTATACTTGTCCATGTTTGTGATTGGTCAGATGCTGTAAATGTGAATGCGCTCGTATCCCGACTGAGAAACCCTGGGTTGATTTACCTAGTTGATAACCAGCGCCATAAGACCGCTTAGCGGGATCTCAGTTGTTGGGTTAGTTAAGCCAGATATGAAGAAGACACCGTGAGTATGTTGAAGTGGCTTCGTAGTACAGACCTCTGGTCAGTTCAGTTCTTCCACACCAAACAGGAGGAGGAAGTTCTTTATGGAGCTGTCTTTGTGCATGTTGAAACAGGAAAGGGCCAAACACAAACTGACAGTAGTAGTAATATTAACATTGACCATCATTGGAACTAAGGGGCCCTAACCAGGAGAAACGGACCCAGACCAAAGTACACTAAAGTATGTGGACCAAATTGTTAAGATACTTTTGCATGTAAAGCTGCAAACAATGATTATTATTATTTATATTAATATTATTGTACTAACACCTTGTGAATACTGTATTGGTTGATTCCAGTATTTCTAGTCTGAATATTCAGCATTTCCCCACCAGAGGTGTGTCCTGTGTGTGGTGATGGGTTCAGCATTTAGACCTTCATGTTAATACATATACAGAAAATATCAATCAACAAAAATAAATCAAATATGTGAGTTGGGGTAGTGATGATGGTTTCATGACCTTAGTATTTCTAAAATATAGATATCTGACCAATCAAATTACAGTGATGACATTTTCAGACAATAAAATAGCAATACAATATAGTGGGTGCTATCATTGCAGGAAAAAAAACATTTTTTTATTGATGATGATATTGATTTCTTAGCAAAACTGAGTTATAATTTCATTTGTTGTTTAATGTATGTTGTTTATGTAAGGCTGGAGTTCTCCCGCTGTGATGGAACATGAGACACTGTAGACTAAATACTCTGATGTAGGTATTGGACGTACTGTATGGCTGAGGCCTTCTCCATTTGTCTACATAGCTGTATGTGCACGCTCCTCCATCCCATAAAGTGCATGTGATTTACTATGTGAAATTCCTTTTTAGTTTTGAAGTATTTTGCTGTCATCTGTATTTGTGCTTAATGAATGAATCTTCTTTAGTGATGGCTTTCTGTTCGCTGTCACTACACACGTACACTGTGTGTTCCTGTTTAGTAGACTTTCACAAGGAGCAATACAATATATCGACATGATGAGCGTTTGCCTCGCAGGGCCAAAAAATAAAAGCCGAGATCATTTGAAATACCTTCTTTAATTTCTATTTTTGCTGACCAAACATGCTGAAATGTGTTTTTATTCTAAAAGAGATGGGGGATCATGCCATGACGTTTTCCTTCTTTCTAATTGTAAAGGGAGTGTATAAGTTGATTTCATATTTCATATTCTCTATCAGTATTGTTTTGAAGGCCTTGACTGAAATGCTTTTGTAAACTGCTGTTAATGTTTATCAAAAATTGATACTTTATAGAGTTTACTGTAAATGTCTTCAGTATCAAATGATGTATTTTACCATAAATATATGTTGTGCTTTGAGATTTTATTCAATAAAATTTGTTTTGACAATCTAGTTGATTTGGTTGTAACTCACACAGGCTCCTCCCTCTCCTGGGGTCTCATTTATAAAACAGTGCATAGAATCCATACTAAAAATGTACGTGTGCACAAAAGCCGGAAATGGCGTGCGCCAAAAAAAAATCAGACTTATAAAACTGTGCATACGCACATCTGCACGCCATCATAAATCACAGTCCACCTGGAAATGTGCGCACGTGAATCCGCCTCATATTCCGCCCACTACACGCCCACTTTCAACCATAAATGGTCGATGCAAAGCACCTCATGAATGTTTCTGCATGTGAATGAGCCTGTTGATCAGTGGATCTTTACGGTGAATCACGGCGACTCCCGAGAGGAAGACAGAGAAAAGGAGTTTTTCTGACACACAGATGGAGGAGCTTGTAGGTGAGGAGGTCTCTGAACACTCGTTCCCTCCTGATTCTCTCATTCAAGTCACGTAGTCCTCACAGTGACGGTATATCCACCAGCACCATGCAGCATGTTCCGAGTCTCACCGCTGTGTTTATATCTTTACAGCAATCAGACTGATTCATTCACTTGAAATGATCAAGACAATCAGTAATATCCCCCACCTGGATATCATTAGAAAAAGGAAGTTTGACAGGTGTACACTATTTATTTATTTATTTATTTATTTAAGTTGTTATGGCGAACTTGTCCTGCATTATGATTAGGACTGATAATGATAATGAGGATATGGAGAGTAACGATTGTGTGAGAGCTGTCACTGGTTTTATTTACACACTTTGTTAATTTACACAAGCCATACTGGTGAAGATGTGCTGGGTGGATGTGACTGGTGAAGATGTGCCGGGTGGAGGTGACTGGAGGAGGCAGAGTGGCGCACCGCTGTGGCGCACTGAGACAGTCTGATAGTTGCATCGGATAGCCATTTTCATTTTGTCTATATGCATACTGTATCTGTCCCTATCTAATAAACCATAAATAAATTAATAAGTCATGTCATCCCTGCAGCGATTTTACACAACAACTTTATGAAAACTAATACGGTAGGCTACTTGGTGATATCTGCACACTATTAGAAGATCTTATTACAACTATTGGCGCTCTGTTCTGCCATTCTTTAATGCTATTTGATATAATCTTGGATTTCTACAACCGTTGATGATGATTTCAACAGCTGCTCCTCAGCTGACTGCGAGTGTCGGTAGTCCGGTCCTCTCCTCTGAGCTCCGGAGGAACGTGATGGAGACAGCGCTGATGAGATATTGAGCGGAATTTGATTTGAGATTTGAGTTGATCTTTTACATTTGTAAGGTGCTTATGGAATAGTTATGGCCCACTAGCACAAAGAACACTGCTGTTTTAAATGTTTATGATAAAGTAGATATAAGTATGAAGAGAATTTAAATATGTGAGAGGCATCATTATACATATAATGACATTTAATGTCTACAGTCTGGCTTCGACCCACCACCACACCACCTGCGTCTCCAGTTTCCCCTGCCTCGGTGCCTCCATAATGTGCGTACGCACAGGTCAAAGTTTCCGTACCGGTGCGCACATTCTCCCATCAAGTTTGTTTTTATAGATCACAACTGTTGCGTGGGAAGTGGCGTACGCACATTTCAGGCCCCGTTTTGTGCGTACGCAACGGTTATAAATGAGACCCCTGGACTCTATGGTTAGTACTCTCCTCCAGTCACGAGCACGCATTCGCCCACTGAACTTTGCATAAATGTAGCCAGCCAATCAGGACATGCCTACCCGAATACGTGCAGACCCCACAGTATAGAAGGCAGCATGCACAGCTGTCAGCCATTCCTTTCTCTTCATCGAACAGCGATTTGCTCACTGACTGCTCATCTCCATGGGTGGAGTTGCTGCTAGAACCTCGTCATATCCTGGCCTCTTCACCGGAAAGGATCTTCAAGACGCCTGCTTCGAGTGCCTCGGCGCAGGCCGCAGAGAGAGGAGAGAGGTGTTCAGCAACCACCAGCCTGCCCGACCTGCTGAGTGCTGCCCCCCTGATTCGACTCCAGCAGCGGTGACTTCCGAAGCTTCGCAGTGATGCTTCATTATGATGAGAACAGGCCGGAGCTCAAGATCAATCGTCTCAGGGCATTGCGGTCTGCAGATGATGACGACGACAATATCTCATTGGTGTCCGGTACGATCTGCAGAAGTCCGCTGCCAACATCTTTTCGCCCGGTCTTTCACTAAACGGACGATCGGCTACAGCTGCTCCCCCGCTCCCACCCAAGGCAGTGAGCCTTTGCCATGGTTTTACAGCCCAGCTCTACCAGACATCTGGCAGTGTGTCGAGTCGTCCAGCCAGCAGCCACTGAAAACGAGAACCTGGTTCCAGTGGATTCTGTCATGGTGCAGAGTCACACAGAGGCATATTACCCCAGTGTGCCCACCCTCGACGAGGGCCTCGCGGCAGAGCCGGCCCTAGGCATAGGCGGTATAGGCGAATGCTAAATTTATAATTCCAAAAGCCTGGATTGAAAAGTTTGTTTTCGTTTACAAGTAATTAGTGTGATGAATAATTTTCAATTGGCTGAATAAGAGAGAACTTTATCAAAAAAAAATATATAGATATATAGATATATAGTATTGAACACGTCATCATTTTTCTCAGTAAATATATTTCCAAAGGTGCTATTGACATGAAATTTTCACCAGATGTTGGTAACAACCCAAGTAATCTATACACACAAAGAAACCAAAACAAATAAGTTCAGAAATTAAGTTATGTGTAATAATGTGAAATGACACAGGGAAAAAGTATTGAACACATGAAGAAAGGGAGGTAAAAAGGCATGGAAAGCCAAGACAACAGCTGAACTCTATCAGTAATTAGAAAGCAATCCGGCCCTTTGTCAGTGCAAATTAATATCAGATGGTTCAGTCCCAACTGATGGCCTATAAAAAGGTGTCTTATTACCAAGGTGTCACACAAGAAACATCTCATTATGGGTAAAAGCAAAGAGCTCTCTCAAGACCTTCGCAACCTTATTGTTGCAAAACATACTGATGACATTGGTTACAGACGCATTTCTAAACTTCTGAATGTTCCAGTGAACACTGTTGGGGCCATAATCCGGAAGGGGAAAGAACATCATTTCACCATAAACTGGCCACAACCAGGTGCTCCTCACAAGATTTCTGACAGAGGAGTGAAAATAATTCAATTAAAAGACAGTCATGTTAATGCCAGTCAGATGATCCACCATCATTTCACAGGGTTAAAAGTAGGCCAAGTATACCAAGAACTGGATCATACGGAGAATAATTTCAATTTGAATATCATGGTGATCAGGCAGAGTCTAATTCAAATAGAACCTATACCCTCCTATTTTTCACTGTTTGATGGTTAAATTATGTTAGCTATACCAGTAGTACTTTGTTTTCTCAATGTGTTACTGTTACTGGTGTATTCTGGTCGGATTTAATTGTTTAATTTATAAAAACAAGATTTGATCTTCAAAAAATATTTTTCAAAAAGGGAGTATTGAAATAAATGCGGGTGTCTCATTATCGAGGTCAATGTGGTTAATTATAAACTGCAGATGGATGTGTTTGCACACATGCTATGGCCAGCAAAGCTGCTTCATACCTGCTACTACCTACTAGGGATGTGCATTCCAAGCAAAAATACTATTCGAAAATCACTGGGTATTATTTGATTATTATTCAAATAATACCTCCCCCCCTCTCCACACACACACACTCACACATATCCCCCCCTGCGGGCAGAGACAGACACGGGAAAAACTACATGTAGCGTCGGCACATTTTCCCATCGAACACTATGGATTAAGAGTTTTTTTCAACCATGTTTTTGGAACAGTGGAAGAGGCCGGTGGAAAGACAAACCAAGATGGTTTTGGTGAGTTTTATTTTGTTTCTGTCGGGTTTGAATGACAATATGCTTAGGTGCTGGAACAGCTGACCTACCTGCTGGAACTACTAGGAGCGCTGCGTCGCTTGTACGCGGACACGACGTCGGGGTGCGAACATGGCGGTGCGGGGGGGGTCTGCCCGGGGAGGGTGGTCCGGTGCCAACAGGCCTGGCACGCCATTCAGAACCTTAAACCAAGTGCGGCCCGGCGGCCTCAACCTGGTCGCCTGCCGTGCGCTTCCGGGTACCCAACTCTCCTTCCTCCTTTGGAGGGAGCACGGGTGTTTGTGGAAGCGGCACACACACACACACACACACACACACACACACATACAGCCCCCTGCGCTAACAGAAAAGAGCCGAACTGAACCTGCCACACACGTTTTACCGGTAGTAACGTTACCACCGGGCAGCGCCTGCAACGGTTAATACAAGGGAAATAAATATGTTTTAGGATGGGACGAATCATCGAAAAATCTAAAATCATGACTCATCCCTACTACTTACTATAAATGCTGCTGATTTAATCCTTCCTCGGCTGCTTTATACCGTTCCATCTCTCCATCTCATCCCTCCCTGTTGGAGAGAGGGAGGCCGCAGCAGTTCTCAGTCATTTTGGTAGTCCAGTGCAGAACTGACTCACATGATGGCGGCCCAGCCCTGCCAGGCTGAGGAGGACTGGTCTGTCTTTACAGGTTTAGAGCAGCAGGTCTACTGGTGCTAAATAGCCCCTAACCAGCATTCAGTGAGTCCAACAGCTGCTGCAGCTCTGTCCTAACGGCACATTATTGATACCACTCCAGAAAACAACATCAACCTAAAGCCTAATCAATGCCCTGTAACAGAAATATGAATCCTGTGCAAGGCAAGAAAATACTTTAGAGTACTATCAAAAAGCTCTTAAAGGGGAATACATCAAATCAATTCTTAGAATAAAGCACCTATGGTAGCAAACAATGGTAATCATATACGATGTGCTATTAGCAACTGAATAACTAAAAGTGAAAAATTATTGATGAATACTTAATGTTGAAATTTAAGTACCCTGAAATATTTAACTTTGGAAACCCATCTAGCTGAAGTCATGTGGGTTGATTTTCCCTCTTTAAAATGGTTTATTGTTTACAAATTCAATTTCAGCAACCTGAATATAGATTTTAAAATGTTGTATATTTCAGTTTGCCAAATCCAGATTTGAAAATTGAGGTCTGGTAAAAAAAAAAAATTGAAACTTGAACTTTCAGACTACCAAGGATACGTCTTCCTATTATTATTATTATTATTATTATTATTATTATTATTATTATTATTATTATTATTAATAATAATAATTATTATTATTCTGTATTTTTGGTAGAATAAACAGTTGAATCACATGACCAACCAGATTGTTTTACGATGATTTAATTAGTTATTTTTTAATAATATTTACTATCATATGGTACTACTTATTGGGGGATTTTATCATTAGCTGCAAGGGCTTAAAGGGATAGTTTGGGTGTTTCTCAGTGGGGTTGTAGGAGGTACTTATTCATAGTCAGTGTATTACCTACGGTACACGGCAGTCGGTACGCCCCAGTTTAGAGAAACAGACAGGAGTACCAGCACAGAAGCAAAGCAATGTACTGCTGTGGACGGGGGCATCCGTTTAAGTGTACAATATATTTAGAATATTTTCCGATGGGGATCTTAACTGAAAGTGAAACTTGTCTGTACTGTTTTTGTTAACGGAGTCTGGTGGCTTTGAACAGAGCATTCCCATTGGAAAGGGCTGTCTGACGGCAAGATAAAGAGATGAAAATATTCTAAATATATCGTACACTTAAACGGATGCCCCCGTCCACAGCAGTATTGCTTTGCTCCCCTGCTGGTACTCCTAGTTGTTTCTACAAACTGGGGGCATGCCAAGCGCCGTCCACTGTAGGTAATACACTGACTATGGATACGTACCTCATACAACCCCACTGAGAAACACCCAAACTATCCCTTTAAATTATAGTAAGAATCACCATGGGCATCATCAGACAGTTGATATTTGATTTGTATGAAAGGCTGCTCTACTGGCATATACAGTATATCTACTGGCCACATATCTGTCTAACCTTATTCTTCAGCACAGTACCTGGTCCCCATGGCAACCCCTACCACCCCCCAATAATGGACTGCACTATTTAAACGCAGGATGCTTGCCATAGCAACAACTTCCTCCCAACATTGGTCTGGTATTGCCATGGTCACAGCTTTTCAGATACCACTGTTTCCTGCTGGCAGGCCTGAAACATAAAACAGGCTTTCACTGAGGTTTGACATTTACAACTGGCTCTGTGTCACAGTGTCACAGCCAGCAGAGTGCACCTTCACTTTTATACATCTACACTTTACCTATTGTCTATCCACTGTATGGTGTTCTGTAGTGTTAAACAGCACAGCGCTATTTTATTTAGTAGTACAACATTACTTTCCAAATGACTTCCCTTCTTACTGTGTTTCCACTGTGCAGCCTTCAACACTTATACAGTACACCTCACACTAAACTAGTAGTACAACCTCACACTATACTGGTAGTACAACCTCATACTATACTAGTAGTACAACCTCACACTACTAGTAGTACAACCTCACACTATACTAGTAGTACAACCTCACACTATACTTGTAGTACAACCTCACACTATACTAGTAGTACAACCTCACACTATACAAGTAGTACAACCTCACACTAAACTAGTAGTACAACCTCACGCTATACTAGTAGTACAACCTCACGCTAAACTAGTAGTACAGCCTCATGCTATACTAGTAGTACAACCTCACGCTATACTAGTAGTACAACCTCACACTATACTAGTAGTACAACCTCATACTATACTAGTAGTACATTTGGCCAAAATGTAGTATGTAGTATGTAGTATGCGAACAAAAGCAAAATCTACTGTATGACAAAACTAACCGGATGTCGTACTGATTTCGAAAAAATCTACCTCGCCTATGTATCCCAAAATGCAAAGCGCCGGACCGCTACAGGCTACGGTTACAACAACAGCAGCCAAAAACGGCTTGTTTTTTACATTTTTCTGAGCCATTTCATCACTAAATTCACTTCTGAAAGTTTTTGAAGACAAGAAATCAACTGTGTAGATTTAAAATATTGACAGTTTTATGATACTAATCGAACATTTGTTCCACCGTTTTCGGAGTTGAGAAGCTCCACAAACTGCCGTCACAGCTAGCTAGCGCCTGGCGGGGTCGCTGCCAGCCAGCCGGGTAGTCACGCTCACAGACCGCTATGAGCTGGCTGGAGCTCTCTAGAGACCGGTCTGTAGACAAGAGGCTTTTATTTCCTTGTTGACGGACAGTTTGTTTAAATATCACAACACAGATGTCCGTTATAAATTAACAGGGACCTGTTTTTATCTGCCTTTATGGAATTGAAAAGCTCCACAATCACCCGCCGGCATAGCTCGCTGGAGAGACGGCTACAGAGCAGCAGAGTGGAGAGGGAAGAGGAGAGGAGAGGGAAGAGGAGAGAGAAGAGGAGAGGGAAGAGGAGAGAGAAGAGGAGAGAGGAGAGGCGAAGAGGAGAGGGGAGGGAAGAGGAGAGAGAAGAGGAGAGAGGAGAGGCGAAGAGGAGAGGGGAGGGAAGAGGAGAGAGAAGAGGAGTGAGGAGAGGAGAGAGAAGAGGAGAGGAGAGGGAAGAGAAGAGGAAAGGGAAGAGGAGTGAGGAGAGGAGTGAGAAGAGGAGAGGGAAGAGGAAAGAGAAGAGGAGAGGGAAACAGGAGAGGGAAGAGGAGAGAGAAGAGGAGAGAGAAGAGGAGAGGGGAAGAGGAGAGGGAAGAGGAGAGAGAAGAGGAGAGAGAAGAGGAGAGGGAAGAGGAGAGAGAAGAGGAGAGGGAAGGAAAGAGAGAAGAGAAGAGGAGAGGAGAGGGAAGAGGAGAGGGAAGGAAAGAGAGAAGAGGAGAGGAGAGGGAAGAGGAGAGGGAAAGAGGAGAGGGAAGAGGAGAGGGAAAGAGGAGAGAGAAGAGGAGAGGAGAGGGAAGAGGAGAGGGAAACAGGGGAGGGAAGAGGAGAGGGAAAGAGGAGAGGAGAGGGAAGAGAAGAGGAAAGGGAAGAGGAGTGAGGAGAGGAGTGAGAAGAGGAGAGGGAAGAGGAAAGAGAAGAGGAGAGGGAAACAGGAGAGGGAAGAGGAGAGAGAAGAGGAGAGAGAAGAGGAGAGGGGAAGAGGAGAGGGAAGAGGAGAGAGAAGAGGAGAGAGAAGAGGAGAGGGAAGAGGAGAGAGAAGAGGAGAGGGAAGGAAAGAGAGAAGAGAAGAGGAGAGGAGAGGGAAGAGGAGAGGGAAGGAAAGAGAGAAGAGGAGAGGAGAGGGAAGAGGAGAGGGAAAGAGGAGAGGGAAGAGGAGAGGGAAAGAGGAGAGAGAAGAGGAGAGGAGAGGGAAGAGGAGAGGGAAACAGGGGAGGGAAGAGGAGAGGGAAAGAGGAGGGAGAAGAGGAGAGGAGAGGGAAGAGGAGAGGGAAGAGGAGAGAGAAGAGGAGAGGAGGGAGAAGAGGAGAAGGGAGGGAAGAGAAGAGGGAAACAGCGGAGGGAAGAGGACAGGGAAACAGGAGAGGGAAGAGGAGAGGGAAAGAGGAGAAGAGAAGAGGAGAGGGAAGAGGAGAGAGAAGAGGAGAGGAGAGGGAAGAGGAGAGGGAAACAGGGGAGGGAAGAGGAGAGGGAAAGAGGAGGGAGAAGAGGAGAGGAGAGGGAAGAGGAGAGGGAAGAGGAGAGAGAAGAGGAGAGGAGGGAGAAGAGGAGAAGGGAGGGAAGAGAAGAGGGAAACAGCGGAGGGAAGAGGACAGGGAAACAGGAGAGGGAAGAGGAGAGGGAAAGAGGAGAAGAGAAGAGGAGAGGGAAGAGGAGAGAGAAGAGTGAGCACAGCCTCGCCATAGAACAGGGGCGACACAGAAAGACCTGGCTCCCTGAAGAGCAACGGCTGTGCTCTCACTGCAGCCTGAGTGAGCCTGAAACAGAGCTACACTTCCTCACCAAATGTGAGAAATATAAAAACATCAGGGAAATATATTTCAAAAGAATCAATTTAAGAACTAAAGGATTTCTACAGCTCTCAGATGAAGAGAAATTATCCGTCCTATTGGGGAGGACACTAAGAGCAGTGAGCTGGTAGCAGTCTATGTTGCTGCCTGCCATAAACTGAGGGACAGGGATACTGAGGGACAGGGACAGCTGTCTGCACCTTGTTGTTGTTTGATTGTTTGTTAATTTGCTTTGTTTCCTGTTTATATCGTTGTTCCAATTGATTGATTGAAAATTATTTTTTATTTTATTCTATTGATGTTAATGAAATGTAATTATTGTAAATATGCTTTGGCAATATGTACAGTGTTACGTCATGCCAATAAAGCCATTTGAATTGAATTGAATTGAGAAAAGGAGAGGGAAGAGGAGAGGGAAGAGGAGAGAGAAAGAGGAGGGGAAGAGGAGAGGGAAGAGGAGAGAGAAGAGGAGGGAAGACGAGAGGGGAAGAGGAGAGGGGAAGAGGAGAGGGAAGAGGAGAGAGAAGAGGAGGGAAGAGGAGAGGGAAGAGGAGAGGGGAGGAGGAGAGGAGAGAGAAGAGGAAAGGGAAGAGGAGAGAGAAGAGGAGAGGAGAGGGAAGAGGAGAGTGAAGAGGAGAGTGAAGAGAAGAGGAGAGGAGGGGGAAGAGAAGAGGAGAGGAGGGGGAAGAGAAGAGGAGAGGGAAGAGGAGAGTGAAGAGGAGAGAGAAGAGGAGGGAAGACGAGAGAGAAAAGGGAAGAAGAGGAGAGAGAAGAGGAACGGGAAGAGGAGAGGGAAGAGGAGAGGAGAGAAGAGGAGAGGGAAGAGGAGAGAGAAGAGGAGAGGGAAGAGAGGGAAGAGGAGAGGGAAAGAGGGATGACCCTTTTTAACATTCCTGTAATATCTGGAGGAGATCAGTCCTCTGTTTAGTTGCTGGAACTGAAAAAGCAGTTTGAGTAACGTAAATGTTGTGGATCAATATTTTATATATCCCGTCTCCCTTCGTTGATGATCCTGTTTGTCTGACTTCACTATGAGCTGTTAGAATAAATAGTTTAAACCTGCAGTATCTTATAAAGTAAACTAATAGAACATAACACTGTACAGTACACTGCAAATTTCCCCACTGCGGGACTCATAAAGGAATATCTTATCTTATCTTAACAACTAAGTCAAAAATGTCAAAAAAATCTAAGTTGTATTTTTCGATAATATTGTAATAGTGGTACCAATTTGTTTTTTTGTCCAGTGCTTTAAGAGCTGGTTTAAAGGCTAACGCCTCATCTAACATACTGCTAAATACATCACTTTAACCGTCACACACTGCATACTACTGAGGAACGCAGTATACAGTATACAGTATACAGTATACAGTACATACTGCGTTCCTCAGTAGTATGCAGTAGGCGGTTTAGAATACAGCCAGGGTCTTTCGCCCCACATCGTGTACCTGTTCTAGATTGTGCCCACTTAACCACTTGCTTTTTGTTACTATTCAGCCCTCATTTAAGCCGTATGGGACACACGCTGCATTGAATGTTAAAGGGCCCCTGAAAACTGACTTTCTGAAAAGAACGACATTCACACAATACATTCTGAAGTAATGTGCATGAGACTTGATCAAAGATAATAGGTTACCAATCATCAATTAAGTAATACATAAAAATGGTAATCAGTGAAAGTTTATTTGAAGTATATACATTTTAGGAAAAACAAGTATCCCAGCCAGCATGTCCACATGTTAGTAATGATTGGTTTACATATATGATTTTACGTGGCGTGAAGATGAGCTACGTAGCCTAGTCACCCTCAGTTCTCTCGTATACCATGGCCAAATCAAAGCTGAACTATAAATCCCAGCAGCACGTGGCGGCAGCGTTACCTGCTGTTCTTTATTTTGGCGTCTGTGTTAACAGGTTAGAGCAGCCACACAGCCCGTGTGAGACGCGCGTCCCGGCTGTGTCTCAGCTAGAGAATAGAGGTCTCGCCTATTTTTGACGCGAACCACAACACAGCAACAACAGACAGTGAAAGTGATCTATTGACTGTATATTAACATCATACCAGCTACATTACCCCAGTTTACATGTCTGTATCTGTAAAATATGTTAAGGAGATGAAAAACAGAACACTTTGTTAGGTTTTGTTTTTTCAGTTGGACCCCAAAGCACAGACTGGCACAGGTAAGGAAAAACAGGTGCAGGCGGAGCTAGCCCCACCCCCTGCCACACACATGCCCTGCCATGAGAAAATAACAGAGGGGAAGGGAACAGAGAGAGCAAGCAAACACAACACAACCAACAACAGAATCATAACAGTAACCCCCCCTCAAGGGACGCCTCCTGGCGTCCTACCCGGCTCGTCCGGGTACTGAACATAAAAGTCTCTAAGGAGATCAGGGTCCAAAATGAGAGAGCGAGAAATGCAGGAGCGCTCCTCCGGCCCATATCCCTCCCAATCCACCAAGTATTGGAACCCCCGACCTCGGTTCGGCTGGAGGGCACAGAGGGCTGGTGGAAACTGGCTTAAGCAGTGACACATAAAACGCTGGATGAACATTCAGAGAGGAGGGCAACTTGAGTCTCATAACACTGGGGTTAATAATGCCCCAGTGTTCAATCTCAAATGGGCCAATGTACCTGGGGGTCAGTTTTCGGGACTCCACTTGGAGAGGGAGATCACGAGAAGAGAGCTAGACCCTCTGACCGGGCTGGTAATTAGGGGCTGGTGTGCGGTGGCGGTCAGCCAATCTCTGAGCTGTCCTAGTCTCACGCCAGACTCGACGGGCATGCCGAAGATGCCCCTGCACTGAGGGGACTGTCGCGTCTGTCTCCTGGGTAGGGAAGAGTGGGGGTTGGAAACCATTTGATGCCATGAAAGGAGACATACCAGTAGCAGAGGAAACCAGGGAGTTGTGGGCGTACTCAACCCAGGGGAGGTTGATGGACCAGGAGGCTGGATGAAGAGAGGTAACTCAACGAATAGCCGCCTACAGATCTTGATTTGCCCGCTACGTCTGCCAGATGACAGGCTGGCCGACGCCCCCATTGCCCGGCAAAAAGCCTTCCAGACCTGGGAGGAGAATTGTGTCCAACACAATGTCCAGAGGAATACCATGCAATTTAAAAAGATGCAGTATGAGCAGGTTTGCAGTCTCTAAAGCAGAAGGTAGTTTAGGCAGGGGAATGAAGTGTACAGCCTTGGAAAAACATTGTGTTTTTTTGATGGTGGTAAGCCAGTGACGAAATCTACGGCGATGTAGGACCAAGGGCGGTGAGGGATGGGAAGAGGGCGAAGTAAACCAGCGGGAGCACGATGAGATGCCTTACTGCGGGCGCAGACGGAGCAGGCGGAGACGTACTCCTTGGTATCAGCTGACATGGAGGGCCACCAGAAGCGTCGCTGAACGAGGGTCAGGGTACGATGAAAACCCGGATGACAAGTTAACCTGGAAGCATGTCCCCACTGGAGCACTGGAGATCTCGCAGGCGGAGGCACGAACAGCCGGTTCGGTGGACAACCCTCGGGAGCCAGATGATCCTCCTGGACCACCCCTTCAATCTCCCATCTGGCTGATCCCACCACACAGGCAGATGGCAAAATGGATTCCTCCGGTGCCTCTTCAACCGGAGGAACGAACTGTCGAGATTCACATTCCTGGAGCCCGGCCGATAGGTGAGGGTAAAGTTGAATCGACCCAGGAATAGAGCTTTTACAACCCAGAGTTGGTGTAGGGGTAAAGGAAGTAACATACAGCCGGTGTTATCAGGCAATCACTTGTTTTATTGCCGTGAATGAAATTAAAGCAAAATAAAGCATACAATGGTTTGAATTATAATAACCAAAAACGAGGGTTTCGGGTGGCGTGAAAAGGAGAAAACATAGGCACACACCCTATCCCTGAATAATCCCTAACAAACAGACAACTAATCAACTGCTCTACTCACAAGGAAATATAAACAAAAGAGTACCTCAGACTAGTTAACATACACACTCTAAAGTCCACTGACTCCAGTTGGACCTGTACACAATATTCTAGTTAACAATTCACTAAACAATCAAGAGGCACGGGGGAGAGATCAGTCATAATCACTGCCCGCCATAGCTTAGTCACAGCTGACTTTTAAATCTTGACACGCGGCACAGCCGACTGGTGATTGGATAACGAGCGGTGATGTATCGGAGGCAGGACCACAAACAGCGGGAAACTGAGGGCATCCACCTGAGGGCGGTCCGGAGGCGTGGACCTGAAGGGGATCCCCTAGATGTGACATCATCTCGGAGCGGAGGGACAGCAGAGCGCACCAAAAGAAAAGAGTGAATAGGAGAGCGCAGCACAGCAAAATAAACAACCATAACGAACGGTCACTCTGAGACCGTAACAAGAGCCCACCGGGCCTCGCGCGAGTTGAGCCTGCGAGTGGAACGAAGGTAAGAAAGATTCCTATGGTCTGTCCAGACCACGAGTGGGTGAGCTTCGCCCTCCAGCCAGTGCCTCCATTCCTGGAGAGCCAAAATCACTGCCAGAAGCTCCCAGTTCCCCACATCATAGTTCTTCTCTGCCGGGGTGAGCCAGCGGGAGAAGAAAGTGCAGGGATGCAACTTCTGGTCGGAGGTGGAGTGCTGGGAGATGACCGCCCCCACGCCAGAGTCTGAAGCGTCCACTTCAACTACAAACTGAGCTGTAGGATCAGGGTGAGACAACACAGGTGCAGAGGTAAACAAAGACTTAAATTTAAGGAAAGCAGTCTCAGCTACAGCTGACATAAGTTTGGTTAGCAGTGTATCAACTTTACTATAGTCACGAATAAACCTGTGATAAAAATTGGCAAATCCTTGAAACCTTTGAAGTTTCTTTCTTGTTGGAGTAGGCCATTCGGCCACTGCCTAAACCTTGGCAGGGTCGGTTTTGGTCTGCCCTTTCTCCACCACAAAACCCAAGAAACTGACAGATGACACGTGAAACTCACATTTCTCAGCCTTGACATATAATCTGTTCTCTAGTAGTCTTTGCAACACTAGTCGTCAGAACATGTTCTTGGGGTGAGCGAGAAAAGATTGGTTTTGGTCTGCCCTTTCTCCACCACAAAACCCAAGAAACTGACAGATGACACGTGAAACTCACATTTCTCAGCCTTGACATATAATCTGTTCTCTAGTAGTCTTTGCAACACTAGTCGTCAGAATATGTTCTTGGGGTGAGCGAGAAAAGATCGAAATGTCATCTAGGTAGACGAAAACAAAACGGTTAAGCATATCACGTAGAACATCATTAATGAGAGCCTGAAACAGATCAGGAGCATTTTTAAGACCAAAAGGTCTTCAAGTGTCCCAGAGGTGTGTTGAAGGCAGTCTTCCATTCGTCCCCCTCCCTTATTCTCACCAGGTGGTAAGTGTTGCGGAGATCCAGCTTGGAAAAGATGGCGGCTTGATGGAGGGGACCGAAAGCAGAGTCAATGAGAGGAAGGGGATACTTGTTCTTAACCATGATGTCATTTAAACCCCTGTAGTCAATACAGGGGCAGAGAGTCTTGTCCTTCTTATCGACAAAGAAGAAACCTGCTCCCAAAGTAGAGGAAGAGGGACGGATGAGTCCAGCAGCAAGAGAGTCAGTGATATAATTTTCCATAGCCTCCTTTTCAGGTCTAGAAATATTATAAAGTTTGCTGGACGGATAGGGGGCGCCAGGGAGCAAGTCAATACCACAGTCGTAGGGCCTGTGAGGGGTAGCGATGACGCGCGATCTTTACTAAAAACCTCCTGGAGGTCGTGATACTCAGAAGGGCCCGAGGTGAGGTCAACTGGTTTAGATGGCGCGGGTGTGGTAGTGACAGAATGACAAAAAAGACTCCAATTAGTGATGGAAGCAGTAGACTAGTCAATGTGTGGGTTGTGGAGTTTAAGCCAGGGGAGACCTAACACTAAAGGTGCAGTGGGTGAAGAAATAATGTACAGTGAAATGGACTCGTGATGATTACCAGACAGGAGTAGTGAAACTGGAGCAGTACAGTGAGGGATACGGGCGAGGAGCTTCCCATCTAGGGCGAACACGTCTTTGGGCTCAGGAAGAGGCTCGGAGGGTAGGTTGGAGCGAGAGACAAAAACAGAGTCAATACAATTTTCATTGGCACCAGAATCAACCAGGACTTGTAGAGGTACGGAACTTGAGAGCATGACACAGTACCTTTGAGCTGAATACGTTTGGTGGAGGGTAATTCCGTAGCTGTATGAGCCCGCTCTTTTGGCGGCGTGGGGATGATGTTGTCCGCCTGCCCGCAGTAAATGCAGAGCCTCTGAGAGAAACGACGTTGGCGTTCCGCAGGAGTGAGCCTCATCCTCCCCACCTGCATGGGTTCCTCGAAGATCAGAATCAGAATCAGAATCAGAAAGGTGTTTATTGCCAGGTGTAAGGGGTATACACGAGGAATTTTCTTTGGCTTTGTTGGTGCGAGACAAATAGTATAATAACAAGAATAGATAAAACGTTAGAATAAAATAAGAATAAAAATGTACAATTTACAAAATAAGCTATAAAAACAAACATGATATAAACAAATAGTGCAAATATTGCCGGTGTGCAAACAAAACAATCAGGTATCAGAGGGAGAGAGAGGGAGAGAGAGGGATACTGTAGGGGGTGGTATTGAGAGTGTATGAGAGAGGGGGAGAGTTAGAGTTAGCTGCCCTCCTTAAGGTCCTGGAGGTGTACAGCTCCTGGAGGGAGGGAAGGTTGCAGCCGATCGCCTTCTCTGCAGCACGGATGACCCGCTGCAGCCTGGCCTTGTCCTTGGCAGTGGCAGCGGCGAACCAGACGGTGATGGAGGAGGTGAGGATGGACTCGATGATGGCCGAGTAAAAGTGCACCATCATGGTCTGTGGCAGGTTGAATTTCTTCAACTGCCTCAGGAAGTACATCCTCTGCTGGGCCTTACTGATGAGGGAGCTGATGTTTAGCTTCCACTTGAGGTCCTGGGCGATGGTCGTGCCCAGGAAACGGAACGACTCCACCGTGTTAACTGGGGAGCCGCGCAGGATGAGGGGGGGGGAGCGGGGCTGAGTTCCTCCTGAAGTCCACTGCCATCTCCACTGTCTTCAGAGCGTTAAGCTCCATGTGGTTCTGGCTGCACCAGGATGCCAGATGGTCAACCTCCCATCTGTAGGCAGACTCATCACCCTCGGAGATGAGGCCGATGAGGGTGGTGTCGTCTGCAAACTTAAGGAGCCTGACAGATTGGTGTCTGGAGGTGCAGCCGTTGGTGTACAGGGAGAAGAGCAGTGGGGAGAGAACGCAGCCTTGGGGGGCACCGGTGCTGATAGTCTGGGTGTCGGAGACTTGCTTCCCCAGCCTTACGTGCTGACTCCTGTCTGTTAGAAAGTCTGTGATCCACCTGCAGGTGGAGTCAGGCACGCTCAGCAGGGAAAGCTTGTCCTGTAGCAGAGCTGGGCTGATGGTGTTAAATGCGGAGCTGAAGTCCACAAACAGGATCCTGGCATAGGAGCCAGGGGAGTCCAGGTGCTGGAGAATGTAATGAAGGGCTAAATTTACTGCGTCATCTACAGACCTGTTGGCTCTGTAGGCGAACTGCAGTGGGTCCAGCAGGGGGTTGGTGATAGTCTTTAGGTGGTGGAGCACAAGGCGTTCAAAGGTCTTCATTATAACGGAGGTCAGGGCGACGGGTCTGTAGTCCTGAAGACCTGTGATCCTTGGCTTCTTGGGGACCGGGATGATGGTGGAGGCTTTGAAGCAGGCCGGCACCCTGCAGATTTCCAGTGATGTGTTGAAAATCCCTGTAAACACTGGAGACAACAGGTCTGCACAGTGTTTCAGGGTTGCAGGTGAGACAGCGTCTGGGCCGGCTGCCTTGCGGGGGTTTTGTCCTTTGAAGAGCCTGTTGACTTCCCCCTCTTTGATGGACAGAGGTGTGAAGGGGGGGAGGGGTGTGCACAGGCTCGGTACTTGTGGAGAAAGCTGGGGGGGGGGCTGGTGTTAACAGTGTTAACTGCTGGTGGCTGATGGCTGGGGGGAGAGGAGATGTAGTCAGGACTGGCACTTTGTCTGTCGAATCTGCAGTAGAACTCATTCAGCTCATTTGCCAGTCGGAGGTCATTCGTGGAGTGGGACGGTTTGGGCTTATAGTTTGTGATCTGCCTCAGCCCTTTCCAGACTGAGGCTGAGTCGTTGGCTGAGAACTGCTCCTGTAGTTTCTCTGAATACTGCCGTTTGGCCTCCCTCACCGCCTTGCCAAACGCGTATTTAGCCTCTTTAAAGCCCTCCCTGTCACCACTCCTAAATGCCTCTTCCTAAACCAAACGAAGCTGTCTGAGTTTGGCTGTGAACCAGGGCTTCTCGTTGTTATAGTGAACCCTGGTACACAGCTGTCCTCACAGAAGCTGATATACGACGTCACAGCCTCTGCATACTCGTCCAGACTGTCAGTGGCGGTCCTAAACATCTCCCAGTCTGTGCAGTCCAGGCACTCACGCAGATCCTCCACCGCCTCGCTGCTCCACTTCTTGGTCGTCCTCACAACCGGTCTAGCCAGTTTGACCCTCTGCCTGTAAGAGGGGATGAGGTGGACCAAGACGTGGTCGGAGTTTCCCAGCGCAGCGCGGGGAACGGTGTGATATGCCTTATTGATGTTGCAGTAGCACTTGTCCAGCGTGTTCTCCTCTCTGGTCGGACATTTAACAAACTGTTTATATTTTGGGAGTTCCTGTGATAAGTTCCCCTTGTTAAAGTCCCCAAGAACGATAACAAGAGAGTCCGGGTTTTTCCTCTCCACCTCCCGTATCTGGTCGGCAAGCAGCCGCTGCGCGAGCTCCACGTGAGCCTGAGGCGGGATGTAAACACCGACCAGAATGAAGGAGGAGAATTCACGGGGGGAATAAAATGGTTTGCAATTGATAAAAAAGGATTCCAGATCCGGAGAACATGTCCGCAGAAGCACTGTCACGTCCTTGCACCAGCCGTCGTTAACATAGAAACATATTCCCCCTCCCTTTGACTTGTGTGATAGCTCCGGGTCGCGGTCGGCTCGGAACAGCTGGAAGCCGGGAAGCTGCAGCGCAGAGTCCGGTATAGTTCCACACAACCACGACTCAGTAAAACACAAGACTGAAGAGAGGGAAAAGTCTCTGTTGTTTCTCACCATCAGCAGCAACTTGTCCACTTTGTTGCACAGTGAGCGCACGTTGGAGAGGAATATCGCAGGCAGCGGAGTTTTCAATCCTCTCTGTCTGAAGCGATTCAGCACTCCAGAGCGCTTTCCCCTCCTGCGCTTAATCGCTAGAGAAAACAATCCGTGAACTTTCACAAAAAACAAAAGAAATACAAAAAAACAAGAAAAACAGAGCGCACCAATTCGCCGTAGTTAGCGCCATCTTGGAGAGATGGAGATGGAGTTACTGGAGGCCGATGGTGGAGAGAAGGTGGAAGAAGGCGGCAGAGGAGATGCAGATGGTGCTGGCTGATGAGCTTGGACTGGGAGAGGGGGAAGGGCACACTTTGCCTACCTTCTCTCTCCCTACGCCTCTCACGGAGGCAGTTATCTAAGCGAATAGCTGACGAAATTAGCCCTACCTCGTCTCGGGCAGCTAGCTCATCCTTTAAATCAGGGGTATCCATCCATCTGCAACCGCTTATCCCGTTAGGGGTCGCGGGGGGGGGGGGGGGGCTGGAGCCGATCCCAGCCGACATTGGGCGAAGGCGGGGTACACCCTGGACATATAGACAGACAACCATTCACCCTCACATTCACCACCACCTACGGGCAATTTAGAGTCAACAATTAACCTAACCTGCACCTGGACTGTGGGAGGAAACCGGAGTACCCGGAGAAAACCCACGCTAACACGGGGAGAACATGCAAACTCCACACAGAAGGGCCGCAAGCCGGATTTGAACCTGCGACCCTCTAGCTGTGAGGCGCCAGTGCTAACCACTGCACCACCGTGCAAAGGTCCGGAAGATCATAATGTCTAATATCATACTATTTAGTATGATATATATTTAAGTAGCCTAGTAGTTGTATCAACATCTGCATGTAATCAATACCTGACTGTCAAATCAAATTCAGTACGATTCAAAATCTTTTTGACAATGTTTATTGTCACGTAACATAGAACTGAACATATATGTATGACTGCAGATATGTATAATGTTCTCTCATTAACTAAATAAAAGTAGGGCTGCATTTAAAAATAAGAGAAAATAAATAAAATTTGAAAATTGTGCATGTTCAAATAAAGTGCTTAACTTCAGAAAAATAAAATAAAGGGAGGAAAAGCTTGAATTTTCCCTTTTCTGTTTCACATCTTGACTCAACAGTCTCAACCAATTTTACAGATAATAAATCTCAACACATCTTAACAATTGAACAGTTTTAGAGTATCACTTTCTTCCCCTCTTATATCCCACTCCCCCACATTTTTGCTCAGTGAGAGAATTGAGCTCTAGCTTGTCCTGCCAGGATTTTAAACCTGGGCTTGAATGGAGTCAGGGCCATTCTCATACACATGTGGAGGTGCTTATTGGCGAGCTTGGAACAATATTTAGTTTTGATTATGTTTATTGTGGAGAAAGCTGCCTCGCAGTTGTATGTGGAGCCAAACATGGTCAAGATGTATAGGGCTACTTTCCTCAGACCTGGGCAGGCTATCTCAGGGACCATTTGGAGCCAGAAAGTGGAAGGGTCAGTTCTTACAAACTACTCTTTCAGGGCCACATCTGCTTGGAGATCAACCAATTGCATCTGGAGAGGCCCAGCATTTACCCATTTAAAGTGCTGTGTGACTTCCTTTGAGAACCCCCTGACATCTGTGATGAGAAAAGGGTTCTGAATGAACATGGTGAGCTGCTGTCCAAAGCTGAAGCTGTCAAAACGGTTGCTGAAGTTTACAATCAGCTTGTCAATAAAGTCAACAAAAGAAGACACATCTCTCCGTCCCTGTTCCTGTTCCTGCACTGCTTGGAAGTGTGCACAGTCTCCCTGCAGGTCTTCCTTGAACACCTTGAGTTTCTTCTGAAAGGAGCGGACAGCTGTCATCAGTTCACAAATTGAATTGTCCTTGCCCTGTAGCCTCAAATTCAGTTCATTCAGATGTGAAGTGATATCAACCAAAAAGGCCACATTATCCATCTGTTTCTCATTTTCTAAAAAGAGAGAAAACTGGGTTGCCTTGTGACTTCTTAGCTCTGCCGAAAAAGATGCTACTTTCCCTCCTGATGGACCAAAAGCACGCAAACACCCTTCCTTTGCTGAGCCATCTCACATTGTTGTGCAGCAAAAGATCATCAGCATTGGCATCAACTTCTCTGAGGAATTCCCTAAGCATGCGATGCTGGTAGGAAGAGGATGCCCTGAGAAAATTGATCATTTTCATCATTGTATTCATCACCTCAGCATGCTCATCTGACAGGGAGGCGCAGAGGACAGATTGATGAATGATGCAATGGTAAGCTATGAGCTCAGGATTGTCCTCTTTCAGTCTTGCTACAGCTCCTTTCTCTCTCCCTATCATAGCAGGGGCTCCATCTGTGGTTATTGAAACCACTTGTTTTGGCTCTATTCCTCTCTTCGTTAACATCTCCTTAATGGCCAGGTAGATGTCTTCTCCTCCTGTACTGGTCTGAAGGGGAATGACACCTAACAGGTCTTCAAAGAATGCTTTCTGGTCTGTGTTGAAAAAAACAGAGGTAACAGCTGAGCATTGTCACATAATATGTGTGAGTCCACTGACATATTATGTCAGTGGACTCATCCACAGCTAAGCCTACACATGGTGCCTTATGCATGGCTTCATCTAGCTGGGTTAGCACGTCCTGAGTTCATATTTCACTTTTCTTTGTGGCAGATGATGCTGACATGGGTATTTGCTTTATTTTATCACAAAGCTCTTGTTTTTGTTTTCCCTCAAGTAGTGTTTCAGCTACTGCACTCATGCATTCTTTGACAACCCCTCCATCAGTAAATGTTTTTTTGTGTTGACCCAAAATTCAAGCAACTCTGAGGGAACACTCATGAGCACGTTGTTGGGCAGTGAATGTGTGGCTCAGGATCCTGGTGGACTGGTCTTATTAGGCTCTGAGACTACTTATTTTCTGTGATCTCACTTCAGATTTGAGTGGGTATGTTTGTTCAAAACCTTTATGTTTTGTCTCATAATGGCGTTTCACATTGGCACTTTTAATAAGTGCCAAAGTTTCTGAACATATGAGACACATTGGTTTAGTGCTCCCAGTGGGAAGTATGAACAGAAATGAGTCTGTCCATTCCGGATTAAATGCTCTATTTTCACTGTCCACTTTTCTTTTTTTGGAGAGCGCCATTTGTTCCTTATTTTTCTCTCCCTTTCTCCGTCTCATTCGTCTCTTTCTCAACTTTCTCCGGCTCAGTCGTCTGTTTCTCTCCCTTTCTTCGGCTCAGTCGTCTGTTTCTCTCCCTTTCTCCGGCTCAGTCGTCTGTTTCTCTATCTTTATCCGGCTCAGTCGTCTGTTTCTCTCCCTTTCTCCGGCTCAGTCGTCTGTTTCTCTCCCTTTCTTCAGCTCAGTCGTCTGTTTCTCTCCCTTTGTTTTCTCTACATGTATCGCTATCTTTCTTTTTCTTTCTGTCTTTTCATGTGTAACTTGCCTCTAACTCTATCATCTGTCTGCACTGTAGAGTCGCAATGTTTACCGCCTGGAATGCACAGACTTGATTGGCTGAGTGGTATCACGTGGGATGGTTTAACTCGCATGCACTTGGTCTGTGCATTTCCTCATCCACTAAACCACTACCGTAAAGACTACAAAAGCTGCGCCGGCTAAAATAGAAGCGCCCCGTCAGGTTTTAAATCATAACCTTCTGTTTTGGCTGTAGGTCCCGGTCTGTATGGGACGGCTTCTGGGTCCGGACCCAGACCGCGGTCCGCCTGTTAGTGACCTATGCTTTAAATCATCACTTAAACCACGAACCACCCGCTCTCGGCTGCGAGAATGCAGAAGTCAATGGAGTATGCGGAAACTGAATCGGAACCCTGGCGTAAAGAAGGGAGCCGACTACTGGCTTCCTTTCCTTGCAACGGGTGATCAAAAACTTTAAGCATTTCTGCTGTGAAGGAAGAAAAAGACTGACAAATGGGCGAGTTACTTTTAACAATGGCCAAAGCCCAAGCTGAAGCTTTCTCCGACAACAAACTCATAATAAACGCTACTTTAGCTTTATCGGAGGTATAAGTCAACGGTTGTTGGTCAAAAACTAGAGAACACTGGTGTAAGAACTGACTGCATGACCCTACTATACCTGAATACCTGACGGGAGTCAGAATGAATGGCTCACGGAAGAGCCGGAGCCGGAGCCGGAGCCGGAACTGGAGCGTGGACTGGAGTCAATTCAATTCAATTCAATTCAATTTATTTTTGTATAGCGTCAAATCACAACAGAAGTTATCTCAAGACGCTTTATATATAGAGCAGGTATTTGACCATACACCATAGTTTAGAGACCCAACAGTATCCACCAAGCGCACTGTGGCCAGGAACAACTCCCCGAATACTGGGAAGAAACCTGAAGCAGGGTGGGCGGCCATCTGCCGAGACCGGATGGGGGGATAGATAGATCGAGAGAGAGAGAGAGAGAGAGAGAGAGAGAGAGAGAGAGAGCAGCAGCCACAATAATAGCCTAGCAGCTGTAATAGCTAATACAAGTAGGACTGATAACACAAAACCAACAGTGGTGAATGGAAAGAGTGATAAAACAACTATCGGAATTGATGTCATTGGGTCGTCCCCAGACGGGCTTTCAAGTGGAGCTTCCAGCTGTCTCACTCATGTGGCTAGCTCGCCAGCACTGTCCAGCATCTCTCCTCAGTACGTCCATGTTTGTTGGTGTGGGACGTCCCTGTGATCGATGCCCGTGCGTTGGTTCCCGCAGCATCAGCATGCTTGCTGGGAGTTCTTGATGTCTTTGGCAGTGACCGAGAAGTGTTATTCTCCAGGCTGCCACATTGTCAGTAAGTGTTGGAAATCCCTTGTTAGCATTGGTACAGACGTAGTTAATTAATGATGGTAGCAGTTGGTGTCAAGCAGGCACCGGACGCGGTAGCAGATGCAGCCACAATACCGGAGACATCCAGATCCAGGTGAAACCCCGCTCCAAGTTTACCCCTGCTCCAGGTATAACCTCGCTCCCGGTGTGATCCCGCTCCAGGTATGACCTCGCTCCAGGTGTGACCCTGGAGTCGCCAACGTGGAGAGATGTGTGGAAACCTGATCTATGCGGCCGCCCAGCTGAGACATGTTGGTCGAAAGATTAGTCAGCGTGTCCATTATCTGTTGCAGGACTCTTTCGTGTTGTCCAACGCGGATTCCTTGAGAGGAAAAAAGTTGACGAAGCTTCTCAGTCTCTGCGGGGTCCATATTGGCCAGATCATTCTGTTAGGTTTTGTTTTTCAGTTGGATCCCAAGGCAAGGCAAGGCAAGGCAAGGCAACAGGGCAATTCTAAGTGCTTTACATAAACATTCAACAACATTGCGACAAAGTGCAAAAGAACATTAAGACATAATTAAAACAGTTATAAAAACATAAAAACATTAAAGATTACAAAATAAAAACAAGCTAAAAATAAAAGCTAGGATAGAAGCTAAAATAGAATATAACACACAAGAGTAAAAGCTCTAGTGCAGTATATAAGATCATTATCTGGTTTAATTAAAGGCAGCAGCAGCAAACAGGAATGTTTTAAGCTTTGATTTAAAAGAACTCAGAGTTGGAGCGGTCCTGCAGTTTTCTGGGAGCTTGTTCCAAATATTTGGTGCATAAAAACTGATCGCTGCTTCTGCATGTTTAGTTCTGATTCTGGAGACACTAAGCAGACCTGATCCAGATGACCTGAGCTTGTTCCAAATATTTGGTGCATAAAAACTGAACGCTGCTTCTGCATGTTTAGTTCTGATTCTGGAGACACTAAGCAGATCTGATCCAGATGACCTGAGAGGTCTGGATGGTTCAGAACATAGCAGAAGATCAGAGATGTATTTTGGCCCTAGACCATTTAGTGCTTTGTAAATCAGCAGCAGTATTTTGAAATCAGAGACAGGGAGCCAGTGTAGAGACCTCAGAACTGGACTGATGTGATCCACCTTCTTGGTCTAAGTGAGGACTCTAGCAGCAGCGTTCTGAATCAGCTGCAGCTGTCTGATGAATTTTATTATTTTTAGGAAGATCAGTAAAGACGCCGTTACAGTAGTCAAGTAGGCTGAAGATAAATGCATGGACTAGTTTTTCCAAATCCTGCTGAGACATCAGTCCTCTAATTCTTGCTATATTCTTCAGGTGATAGAAGGCTGTCTTTGTAATTGTCTTAATATGGCTGTTAAAGCTCAGGTCAGAGTCCATGACTACACCAAGATTTCTGGCTTGGTCTGAGCTTTTTAACATTACAGATTGTAGGTGAGCACTAACCTTAAATCTTTCCTATTTGGCTCCAAAAACTACGACCTCAGTTTTGTCTTTGTTCAGCTGAAGAAAATTCTGGCACATCCAATTATTGACTCAATGCACTCACTCAGTGCTTGTATCTGACTGTAGTCTCCTGGTGATAGAGTTATGTAAATGTGTGTGTCGTCTGCATAGTTATGGTAATTTATTTTGTTGTTATCAAAAATCTGACCCAGTGGGAGCATGTAGATGTTAAACAAAAGAGGCCCCAAGATGGAGCCTTGGTGAACTCCGCATGTGATTTTGTTCAGCTCAGATTTGCAATTACCTATAAACACAAAGAAGTCCCTGTCTTTTAGGCAGGATTTAAACCAGCTGAGTGCTATGCCAGAAATACCCACCCACCCAAAGCAGAGACTGGCACAGGTACGAAAAAAGGTAACAAAGTTTATTATTAACAACGAAGCAAAAACGCGAGCAGGAGGGCAGGGAGCTGGTCGGCTCGTGGCTCGGAGGACTTGGACCATGAGGACCAAGCACATGGGAACACAGTCACTGAGGACGCGGAAGCAGCAGCAGCGAGGCAGACCGAAGGATCTGACAGGAGGACAAAAAGACACTGGTAAGTACTGCGCAAAAGTGAACACTAGAAAAAGCTTAAACTCGAAAATCTACAAAGAGGAAACGGGATGCTCTACCGCATGAGATGGAATTATCTGGCGCCGTAGTGGAGTGGAGACCAGGCTTTTATGAAGAGGTTGATGAGGTTGAGTGGGAACCGGTGTGCCTCCTCTGCTGCTGCGGGCGGTCTGGCCGGGGTATGAGGGAGCTTTCACACCTAACTTCACACACACACTACTGCCCCCCACCCTCCCGACACTGACTCTCCCCCTCTCTCATACACTCTCAATACCACCCCCTACCCTTTCTCTCCCTCTCTCTCCCTTTGATACCTGATTGTTTTGTTTGCACACCGGCAATATTTGCACCTGTTTATATCATGTTTATTTTTGTTTATAGCTTATTTTGTAAATTGTACATTTTTATTCTTATTTTATTCTAACGTTTTATCTATTTCTTTGTTATCATACTGTCTGACTTGCACCAACAAAAACCAAAGAAAATTCCTAGTGTATACCTCTTACACCTGGCAATAAACACCATTCTGATTCTGATTCTGATTCTGATGTGATTCAAATGAATTCTGGTGTGTTTGCCAGTGTGGATTGGTTTGCTTATGGTGGTGTAAAAGCTGTCAATTGAATAGAAGAACTGTGAACCAAATAACCAGACCACTTGAAACGTTATGTCAGCCTGCATCTAAGTGAACTGGTGCGGTTCCTATAGGCTGTGGAAGCAGTAAGCTGTGCAAGAATCTTCCTTGATCAATCACAGTGAAAGGATAATAAAAAAGATGTGTTGTCTGCATGACTTGCTGTCAGTCCCCAACTCGATTTCTCCACGTGGTTCCACGTAGTGCTTATGATGCAGGATGATGATCACCAATCAATATCAACCAGTCTGCCCTATATTATACAGTAGGGCCTGAGGACGATGGGCAAAACCTGAAGCCCACTTTGATACCATTTGCAACCCACATGGGAAAATGTACTTGGGTAAAAATCCCAATGCCCACATAGACATGTCATCTGGTATACTGGTGGGTCTGCTGTTGGATCTCCATGAGCGTAATGAACTGTCTTTTTAACTTCCTTCTATTTCCTTTCAACAGGTCCATTGGCACAGCACATGCACATGATTTGACATGACACAACAGGGTCACAAGTGTTCTTAGGAGGCAGTCCGTGAGCTTCGGCATCTCCACAATGTCCATACATTGTTCCATAAGAAGAAATTAATATTTTTCGTCCATTGGCCCAGGGAATACATAAATGTACACGGAGGAAAAATAAAAGAGTTTATTTATACTTATATTAGGAGAGAAAAGAAAATAAGTATAGAAAAGGAATTGAAAAAGAATAAATAAATAGATAAATAAATACAAATACAATTAAAATGAGAGATAAAGTTAGAAAATAGAAATAAAAGAATACAAAAAATAGAATAGGAATAATAATAAACATCAATAAATAAATAAATAAATAGAGAAAAATAAATAGGGGAAAAAATAATAATAATAAAAAAATAAAAAAATAAAATAAAGAGAAACAAAGTAAATGGTGAAAATAAATCACAATGAAAAAATAAATAAATAAAATAAATCACAATGAAAAAATAAATAAATAAATGAATTAATGAACTGTCTTAACAAAGAAATAGTGTTTTGGTGACTTTGATGGACTAGAGGGCATCACTTCATTTTGGACATATTTAAGCAGTGTGTCGTGCATGTTGCTTGATATAATTGGCCTAACTTATTAACTTGCTTAATGTAGCCCTTACTTAATTACTTACTTAAAAATAATTTTAAAGACTACTGGTACTGGTTATTCTAAGAGTGACTGGCTATCAAAGGGCACCTTTTAGCCAAATTTCAGCCCAACACAGAAAAATTCAGTCAATTCATGTCAGTGCTTGACATGAGGGACGGACTCATGCTACTTGATACCCATGTATGTAGAAGCCACATAGGACGCTCATCACATAATAGAACTTAGTTATTTCACATAGTAGAACTTAGTTATTTAGATGATATTACGACTTTTAGAGGCCCGTTTCTCTGTGTAACACCCCGTGCCCGTCTGATCCTCCCTGGCTGTAGATCCCACACAGGTGATCCACTCCCTGTGCCTGAACTCTAAACTCCTGCTTCTTTATCTGCTGGCTGAGGTTTCTCCTGATTGCTCCGCGTCTTCATGACAGAGATAGATTCACTTCTCCAGCTTTCCCCCATGTGGAGTTATTATTACCTCTGCATCCACACACACTGATTATATCTGTTCAACCCGACGCTCTCACACACAGGAACACACTCAGGCTGCTACACTCTCCTTTACAACAACACCCTGTTTCATTCTGCAAAGCATCTTGTCCTGCCTCTTTCACCACATTCACTAGTATCTGTCTCTCTCTTTCCGCCGCCCCCCCCCCCCCCTCATTTTAAAGCTCACACACACCTGCTCGATATTCAACACACACACACACACACACACTCTAAGTCTTGCTAACACCAGATATATACAGAACAGTACAAAGCAATGAGGCTGACATTTTAAATGTGGTTGTGTACGATGTAACTCCCTCATCTGAGTGGCAAGACTTTATCTAACAAAGTTAGTCTTTTTAATTAATATCCCTCTACCCTAGCTCAGCAAGGAAAGACTGTGAACAGAAAGGGGGATTTGGACCTAATAACACTGTAACTATGTAAGATATCCACTTGATATTAGCATCAGATAAACTTTGGATTGTATTTTTTTTGCACAGTACAAAGGTTATGGATTTTATCCTCATCACTTACATTTAAAGTACATTAGGATGGGATCTTTATATGGTCAGGAGGAATGATTACAGCTAGCATATCCTGTTTCAATGCACATATGACCTGACTAATGTAGCTGACCATAGAAAAGATGACAAAACCAGTTTCTTAGTGTCAAAAACCTTTTCTCTTCTACATTGTGAGAGTATTTCCATACTTTGATAGTCCACTGACATCACAAACTCTTCTATTTCTGTGTAATTACATTCGGAGAGATGCATAAAAGCCGGAGTCAGATTCCTTGTATGTTTGTACTTGGCAAATTAAACTGACTGATTATTTAACTTTATATGACAGCTGGTTTTCTGTAAGCCATATATCATCCCGTGGTCCTTACTCTGCTGTAAATGAAGTGTTCAGCTTTGCTCTGAGCATAAAGATCCATTGTTTGGTGCTCTACTGAACCCTTTGTTGTTAAGTTTGTAATTTGCACACACAGGTGGTGTTTGCAGGAGGTGCAGGTATCAGCTTTATTCCCTTCAAACCGCCCATCCTCCTCTCCAGCTCCCCCCACTCTGAGTGCTCCTCATTGAAGCAGACTGCAGCCTTCACCGCCGCTTACCTGCATCCGGCTGCAGCCGTAACACGCTCTGGCATCCTCGCTACAGGAGCTGCTTTCACTCATTAATTCACTCAGAGCTGTGCCAGCCGGGCCTCAGAGATAGGGCCAGTGGGGGGGTTGAGTAACAGTCCTCCAAGGTAACAAGAGGAACAGGCTTCGCAACAACACAGCATTGTCAGTCCTACTAAATATTTGGAATGTGTCAGCTTGTCTGAATAGCACTGCCACTGTGTTTGCTCTCCGTCAAAAAAGAGAGTCTCCAGTTGGTTCTCTCTCTCCCTTCATGCTCGTCCTGTTGAGCCAATGTCACTCCCATGCAGAAGGGACCTGAATGCTTTATGCTTCATCAAACCGGTAAAAGTCAGAGTGAAAAAGTGTAATTGCAATTGGAAGCCAAGACGCCTTTCTGTGTATGCAGAAGTTGTAAAGGAATCTCACTGGTAGACACAAAAATCTCTCTCTTAGCTGTCCATCGTGTCCGATGATGACGGTGTCTCCAGGGGGTTGGGATGGGGTGTGGGGGGGGGGGTTGGGGTTCAGCGCCGTTGGCGCTGGTGCCACTTCATGTGGCTGTGGAGGCCGATGCGTGAGCCACACACTCGCCCACAGATGGGGCAAGAGAGCCCAGTTGTTGTAATGCCGGCTGCTCGCTGGTGTCATTGGGCTTTTCGGTTGGGTGGTGTGGTGTATTTGTTTGGTCGCTCTGACACAGGTGACCTGCCAGGCTGACCTATCAAGTGCCATATGTTCCAGATGGGTGGGGTTTATGTTGCAGCGCTTGAGGAGGTCTTTAGCGTAGTCCTTGTAGCGCCTCTTTTGTCCGCCAGCAGCCCGTTTTGCGTTGCTGAGTTGCCCATAGAGGGCTTGGCGGGGCAAGCGGTGGTCGCACATGTGGATAGTATACCCTATCCAGCGGAGATGTTTTTTTGCCAGTGATGCTTCCATGCAGATGGAGTTGGTCATGGAAAGGATCTCTGTGTGAGGCATCCGATCTTCCACAGAGAGGCCGAGGACACAAACATAGGTCAAGTTGGCAAACTTAGATGTTAAACAGCTTGTTTTTAGTCTGACTAACTAGTTTATAGTTTATGGAGGATTAGTCCCCTCACAACATCATGATATTAACTGGCAGATTTTTTACCTGGGCTACCATTTTCATGTTGTTGTATTTGTCATATTTTGACATGAATTACTTTACTATATATCGTCCTATTGTCCATCGGCATACATCTCACCTTTGGCTTGTCCAAGTCTGTTTACAATTGCCATGTCTTCTTTTCCTCATCCTCAGGGCTCAGAACTGCCCTGGAGGCCAGAGGGTGGAGAACCACTATGAGAAGTGTCGAACTTCATTTTTCAGTTTTACAAGAGAAAAGACTTCAAGGATGAAGACTAAGATGTTGGTTCGGCAAATGTACGTCTGTTGTACCTACCCCACCTAAGATAAAGAGCAGCACACAACCGCTTCCCTGAGCATTTCCACCGTGAGACTGTCTCCCATGTCGTGGATGAAGCCAGTCAGCGGTGTCTCCAGGTGGCGGCCTGGACTCAAAGCATCTTGTGTGGACACTGGAGGGCAGAGAGGGAGAGCGAACGCCTCAGTTTGTTCTTTTATGCATGGATCCTGCTCTTCCTCTGCCTCTAGTCTCAAAGGAGAGGTCAGGGTTATGATCAGGGTCACCCTCCTTGTGTCTTTTTTTCCTGCCTCACAGCACTATGAAAGGGTCAACCCATCAAAGTGCAGATTAACTACTCTATAATGTGTGTGTGTGCGTGTGTGTGTGTGTGTGTTTCCCACACACTGGCCTTGCCTCTTTTTCCTTGGCAGTCATGAATACACATCAGTGCTGGAGAGCATTGGCGGGGTCGGCGGTTCAAAACAGTAATCATGTTTCTGTATTTGACCTCTGTTTGACATTGGCTCTGATGTTGCTAGTCGTGGAGCGAGCTGGTTTGCAGTTTTGCAGTTTCATGCCACCACTCGCCGCCATCCCTCATCTATGGAGCTGGGCCTCAGGGTGACTTCGTCAGGCCTGCAGGCCACTGACATGCCATATTGATCTTACAGCTCCCTTTTTCCAGCTTCATGTCAAGCAATCACACACTGAATAGATTCTTCCTCCCATGTGATTGGGAGAGGTCCAGCTTAAATATGATTACTGCTCGCTTGTTATATAGTTTTCATCATTCTGTCTTTAGTATGTAAAGTCCATTCTTTTTCTTAGTGATTCTCTGTGAAACTTAAATGTCCCTTGAGGCAGGTTTGTCTCTTGAAATTGTGGAGATAAAGAAAAGTAAGACATAAAGACAAAGAGAGGCAGGGCACAAGGACATCTATTATCATCAGCAAACGCAAGAAAATGACTGATAACAGACAGCAGCCTTTGACACTTGTTTCCAAGCAGCTAAAAGATTTGTAGAGCTCCTTCTTTCCTTGTTTTTCTAGAGAAAAATATGCTTACTCCTGGACAACAAGGGGAGAGGTATTGTCCGTGTGGAGTGGCGATATCTGGTGGAGCATTTTTGATCCATCAACATTGTTCCAGAACTCTGATAAATCTCCCTACTGGCCGCCATCCTTGGGTGTGGTGAAAACTCCGGATTAAAACATAGCTGCTCCTCCTCTCGCCAAGGTGATGAGTGGGTGGAGGATGTAATTGGGCTTTAGACACAAAAAAACCTGCTCCTGCAGTCACCCCACCCCCCCACCCCTCCTCAGGGCATTGGGCAAGATAAAAACAAAATGGATGGCTGCAATAGTAATGAAACAACTGGCTGAACACAGCTCGGAGATGGACATGAGAGCAAATGAGTGACAAAAGAAGTGAATTTTCACCTCCGGATTGTCTTATTTTCAGTTTCTCAGGTTTTTTTTAGTGTACTTTTGTTCCTTACCCTAGATTCAGTTTCACTGAGAGAAAAAGTAAAATATGCTGATGACTTCTCTGAGGTCTGGGGACTTTTTTGGCAGTCTCAGGAGTTTTGTGCCGATCGTTTACCATGTGAAGTGATTATACGGCGACCGGCCCTATGTTATCTTGGTGAGGCAGTCTGTTGTAAATAGCTCCTAAGTTATCTGGGCAGCACAGTCACTCGGAAAGGAGTAATTGGATAATTAATTTAGTCCCGGACAGGTCAAATGGATTTTTGTCTCGTCTGCCTTTCTGTGGCTCGCAAGGTCCTATAGACACATGATTGATGTGTGCCACGGGATAATTAAAGGGCCTCATCTACCCCTCATCCTCCACACAGAGCATTGTGGGTTGCACATGAGAGGGTTAGACCAATATACATACTGAACATGTATCATCATCATACTGCCTGTTATTAAATGAAATCAGTGTTGTCCACCTCTGATAGGTTGATATGATCACATGTGCAGCACTCCAGTAGTTGTCTTTAGGAGGATCTTAACTTGATGAAGTGATTCCATGCAAGCACATATCAATATGCAGTATTATTATTAGCATTAGTGTCATTCATACCATGCAGTTTCACAGGAAGTTTCAGAGCTGAATGATTTCCAGCAAGTCCTCCAAAACTAAACAGGCAACAATATGTTGTTACTGTTAGCCTTTAAAAAGCACCAATTATGTGTTTGCTCCCATATCAGCAGAACAACATTATTTCAAATAAAAAATGACTCTTATGACCCCCTCCTGGTAAAGATTATGGTTTGGTTTAAAATAACTACTTGGAAAGGTTACGGAAAACATGTTGGTTTGGGTTAACCAGACTACCGGTCCACAGCCATGCTCAATGTGGCTGTGCTTGTGTAGCATATACATGCTCACAATGACAATTCTATTCATCATCATCTTAGTTTACCATGTTAACATGTTAAAATGTAGTACTCAACATAAAGTACAGCTGAGGCTGATGGGAATGTCATCTAAAATGTCCAAAAATGTTCATCTTTTGTTAAGATATTTCAGACCGACATAGTCCACAGAGCAGGCCTATTCAACTAGCGGCCCCCGGGCCCTTTTAATTTTTTCTGATGATCTATGCCGATCTATGTTGAGCTGCTTTGAGACATCTGAACCACTTCCTGTATGTCTTGGATACGTCTTTACGTTACGTCACGTTACGTTTCTCGCGCACCCTGACGGTGACAGCCTCGGGTTTGCCGCCTGCCAGCGTCAAGCTAATAACAAGCTAACAAGCTTCAAAATGTCTCTGTCAAAGCCAAAGACATGTAAAGTTGATGCTGAAAATCGCCAGTTCCAGAGTGAATGGACTGCTAAGTATTTATTTACCTTATCAGCCGCAACAAGTACTAAACCGGTGTTTATTGTGCAACGAATGCATTGTTATGATGAAGGAATAAAACGTGAAGCGGCATTAAAAGACAAGTCACGGCTCGTTTTCTACCAGTTTTCCCGAGGGTTCAAACGGAGAAGGAAACTATAAGGACTGCTAACATATTTTCAACGGAGTCAAGTGGCTTTTGGTCGCTTTTGCACAGAACAAGAGAGAGCCATGATAGCATCCCTACGTGTAAATGGACACTAACCAGACAGAAGAGGCCTTTTACTGAGTCAGAAACAGTTAAAGATGCTTGCTGTTATTGATGAAATGGTTGTTGATGAAAAAAATAAGGAAAGCATCACTTCATCCATTAAAAAAGTGCCTCTCTCGGACATATCAGCTCCTAGAAGAGTGGAGCTACTTGCAAAAGATGTCTCAAGTAAGCTTTTGGAAAACCTAAAAAAAGCAGACATTTTGTCTATCGCTGTGGACGAATCGACTGATTGTACCGACATGGCTCAGTGTTACAACCCAGAGGTGGTGTAGGGGTGAAGTAAGTAACATACAGCTGGTGTTATGAGGCAATCACTTGTTTTATTGCCGTGAATGAAATTAAAGCAAAATAAAGCGTACAATGGTTTGAATTATAACCAAAAACGAGGGTTTCGGGTGGCGCGAAAAGGAGAAAGCAAAAGCACACACCCTATCCCTGAATAATCCCTAACAAACAGACAACTAAACGACTTCCTATACTCAAAAATAAAAAATAGACAAAAGAGTACATCAGACTACACAACTTACACAATTTAAAGTCTACTGACTCTAGTTGGACCTGTACACAATATTCTAGTTAACAATTCACAGAAACAATCGAGAGGCACGGGGGACAGATCAATCATAATCACTGCCCGCCATAGCCTAGTCACAGCTGGCTTTTAAATCTTGACAAGTGGAACATTAGGCTGGTAATTGGATAATCAGCGGTGATGTATCGGAGGCAGGACCACAAATGGCGGGAAACTGAGGGCATCCCCCTGAGGACAGTCCGGAGGCGTCGCCCTGAAGGGGATCCCCCAGACGTGCAGATCGCTACGGAGAAGAAGCCGCTTATTAATCTAGACTGCACATGTACCCTATGCACTGGCCGCGGAACGCACCCCATTTCAATTCCACTGAGCATCGTACTGTAGCCACAAACAGACTGCTCGGAAAATGGTAAGGAATTAGCAAGAATGACAGACTGGGAACCCCCAGTATCACGCAAAATCTGTAAAGGACGATGATCACCTGGCTCGCCGGTTAACGACACTAAGCCCTCTAAAATAAATGGCCTGAAATAGGGATCAGGACTATCGTCATCGCACGGGTCTGTGGGATTTCCAATTTGCCCTGATTTAATCAAGTCGATGCCTTTGGGCTGGCGCACAGCCGGAGACGGCTATTGCTCCTTACGCTTCAACAACAAACAATTTGCAATGACGTGCCCTGCCTTGTGGCAATAGAAACACTCTCTCTCCTCTTTACGCACAAGAGGAGCTCAGCTAGGACAACTATCAAAAGAAGCAGCGGGAGCGAAACAAGGTTTATCAGAAGAAGAAGAAGTGAACGTAACCTTGTGCGCAAGCACGTACTCATCTGCCATAACAGCTGCAGCAGATAAAGATTTTACCTTCTGTTCATTTAAGTACATAACCATGCGCTCAGGCAAACATTTCTTAAACTCTTCTAACAACATCAACTCATGAAGGGCAGAAAAATCTTCACATTTATAAGCAGAACACCATTTGTCAAAGAGATTTCCCTTATCCCTTGCAAACTCCACATAAGTTCGGGAGGCAGACTTTTTGTGGGCTCTAAATGTTTGCCTATAAGCCTCTGGCACCAATTCATAGGCGCGCAGAATTGCGGCTTTCACAGTGTCATAGTCCTCAGGAGGGTACGCTGACACTACCTCTTGGGCTTTACCATGTAACCTACATTGCAACAGTAGGGACCACATATCAGAAGGCCACTTAAGAGCCAGAGCAAAGCACTCAAAGGCGCTGAAGTAGGAATCCACTTAAATTTCCCAGAAATTTGGAACTAAAGTGATGTGTTTACTGATATCAAAGGCTCTATGTGAAAAGCCAGCGAGCATTGAGGGTGTGTCAGCTGATATAGAAACTGCCTCTGCAGTAAGAGTATCCTTCTGCAAGTCAAGCTCGAGCTGACGTAGCCTCACGGCTTTGTCTGCCTCTATCTCCAGCTTCTTGACTTGCAGGCGGAAGTCAAGCTCTGCCTGACGTTCCTGTGCATGTTTCTGAGCCTCCAGGTGGAGACGAGCAAGACGTACCTTTAAACGTTCCTCGCCTCGAGATCCTGAAGAGCCAGGTGATATGGGATCATACGAGGGAGAGTAACCGGCATCTTAACCAGGCCCTCTGCCTCGAAGACAATTCCCGGGGCTACTTTCGGCCCGAGCTCAGCCGCGGCACAGGGAGTTCGAACCTCAGGTTGAGAACTACCCTTGGCCAGGGCGCCATCATCCTGGACACTATACTCTGTAGGCGCAAACGAAACAATCACCACAACCACTAGTTTAGTCACTCCGAAAACCTCAAGATCTTTCTTAATTAGCTGTTTGGATGCCAAGAAACCGAAGTGGCTAGCAATCACTAACAGATCGTCCTTCCTACATACAGCAATTTGATCATGGGTGGGATTTTTGAGAAATCATTCCAAATTAAACGCCATTCCAAACCTGGTGCAAACAATCAATCACTATCAACTTAACAAGTAATTCAAGGGAATAGTTAATATCCCCCATAAATGGACATGGTGTAGGGGTGAAGGAAGTAACATACAGCCAGTGTTATCAGGCGATTGCCTTAATTTCATTCACGGCAATAAAACAAGTGATTACTTGTTTTATTGCCGTATTGTGTTGTTTAAAAATTAATATGAACTTGTTTTCTTTGCATTATTCCAGATCTGAAAACACCGCATCTTTTTTGTTATTTTGACCAGTTGTCATTTTCTGCAAATAAATGCTCTAAATGACAATATTTTTATTTGAAATTTGGGAGAAATGTTGTCAGTAGTTTATAGAATAAAACAAACATTTTAATTTTACTCAAACACATACCAATAAATAGTAAAACCAGAGAAACTGATAATTTTGAAGTGGTCTCTTAATTTTTTCCAGAGCTGTAAAATCACCATGGCCACTATCATGAACATTGTGAACTTCATACGCTCAACCTCCAGCTTACAACATGGCCTTTTCCGTCTGCTGCTTGCTGACATGGGTGCAGACCATACTGACTTACTCATCCATAACGATATCAGATGGCTCAGCAAAGGAAAAGTTCTGGACCGGTTCTGTAAACTCCGCTAGGAGATTTTGTCTTTCCTTCGTACATGTAAACACAAACGGTCATCAAACCTCTTGGAGTGCATGTTGGATGAACAGTTTATGGCAGAAGTCTACTTTCTGAGTGACATTTTTGGACATTTGAACACTTTGAATCTGGAAGTGGGGCGGGAAAAGTCTATCACTGATTTGGTTGAGAAGCTTTGTGCCTTCAAAACAAAGCTACCGATTTTCACAACAGACCTAATGGCAGCCAAATTGCTGCACTTTCCACAACACCGTACCTGGAGCACACGTAACACCCGTCATGACAGACTTTATGACAAAACTGACTGAGAACTTCACTGCGAGATTCCAAGGCTTCAGCATTCCCATTGAGGTACCGCAGTTTGCTCGTGATCCGTTCTCCATCAAACCTGAGGCACACTTCTGTGCAAAAGTAAAAGAGGTAATGCCTTTTATGGATGAGGGCACCTTTCAGATGGAAGTGGTTGATATGCAGTCCTCCTTTGCTTTAAAGCAGCACTTGCAGTGTGAGGGTGCAGTGGACTTTTGATCTAAACATGTTAGCCAGCATCAGTACCCCACAATAAGGAAACTGGCCTTACTAATACTGATGATGTTTGGCTCTACTTATACATGCGAGTCCAGCTTTTCTCACATGTATGCCATCAAAACAAGAGCACGTTGTTCCATGACCAGTGAGAAGCTGCATGAGTGTCTCAGGATTGCCCGTACTACATATGAGCCAAACCATGTCGACATTGCAAAAACAAGGCAGTATAATTTCTCTCACTGACTCAAGCAGGCTCAAAATGACTGACGTCTGAGATATGTGGTGGTTTTACAGAAGTAAGTAACCTGATTGAGGCATGTAATGCTATTTTTATGAAAATACAAAGACTACAGATCTGTTTTATGAGTACTCAAACAGGCCTACTTATTGATGGCTACTGTTTTACTTTGTTCATCTTACATTTAGCATTTATAAATGCAGACTTTTTTTGAAAAGCTCCCTATGTCAGTTTGGAAGTGTTGTTAGAGATAATATAAACAGGCGTACTTATTGATGGCTACTGTTTTACTGTTTCCACCTTTGAAAATATGGATATGGACCTGTAATAAGCACCTTACGTTTGCTTGGAAGTGTTGCTGAGGCGTTCCGTGCACACACAACATGGCACCTGCTTGAAAAGGCAGCCTTCACAGCAGCTCTCTCCATAGGCTTTTTTCTCTGGATTTCTTCTATTTTTCTCGTTCTACCTTTCCCTGTTTTTTGTATATATATCTTGTGGACTATTTTGGACTACTTTTACTTTGTTTATGATTACCTACACCCGCGATCAGCTGATTGGGCTTGGTAACTTTGCCTAACCAAAACCATCAGACATCCCAGTGGAGCTGCGGACACACAGGAGAGGGGTGAGAGCCGGTGCTAAGGTGAAAGAGAGAGTGAGAATGAGGGCGAGGAGATTTAAACCCTTCCTACCATCTATCCTTATGGGAAACGTGAGATCGCTGTCGAATAAGATGGGCGAACCTTCTGCCCTCACTACGGCACAACGGGAATATCGGGAGTGCAGTTTACTTTGTTTTTATTATTTTTTTTTTTATTGTGTAATAAAGTGATTACAAAACAAGTGAAGACATGTGCAGGGACATATATAAAAAATATATTTATATTATCAAAATATATTATACAGAGAAAGACAAATAACAAAGTACAAAAACAAAACAAAACAAAACTAAAACAACACAAGGGGATACAAGCAGGTTGAAGAATGTGTGTGTGTGTGTGTGTGTGTGTGTGTGATGTGGATAATTGGTGTGGTATTGATTGAGGCTAGATGGTCATATATGACATATATCTACTCTTAAACACATACAGACATCCTTCCTTTTATGTGTAGAGCATAGGGGGAACAAAAACAAAACAAAAAGAAAATAAATGAGTAAAATATATCGATATAATACAGTATATACACATACACATATATATTAATAATATGAATAATAATAAAGATGATGATGATGATGATGGTCATGATAATAACATCAATAACAATAATAATACCAACACTTACAATAATAAGTGAGATAGATAAATAAGTAAATAATAACAATAATAAAGAAAAAAAATGTTTTAAGTTATTTTGAAGGTCATATATAATTATAACTATGTATGTGTGTGTGCGTGGCATGTATGTGTGTGTGGGTGGGCAGAAATGGGGGTGGGTGGGTGGTAGGTCTGACCAGGAAGCGCAAGTATGGACAGAGGAGCCGGAGTCAGCCCACCCCAAGATGCAGCACCAAACAAATGACCGTGGTTTCTGTATTTGTGTTTTGCGTTATGTTTTCCAGTCGTTCCTTTAGGGTGTAATTACAAGCTGAGATGCAGTTGGGCAACCCACAGACCCACAGGAGGGGGTTTGTTCATCTTAGTCAGCTATCTTCTCCTCGCCCTTTTTTTTTTTTTTTTTTTATAAAATGGTGCTGTCATTGCAGGTTGTGGGCCTGGAGAACTCCAGCTCATGTCTATTATGCAGCATCAACCGCACACCAAGTAAACTTTCACGAGTGATCAGACACAAGGCCAGCACTGCTATACGCCACCACGCACAGGAGAACAAGAGATTGGGTTGGGGGTTGTGTTGGTGTTGTGTGTTGAGTGGATTGATTGTGTCTGTGTGTGTGTGTGTGGGCGTGTGTGAGGTGAGAAGGATTGAGTGATAATAATAGTAACAATGGCAACAATAATAATAATTAATTCATTAATTGTAGTATTGATAAGCACCGATTGATTATTAGTACCATTACCACCATCATCCCCACAATCCTCATATAATCAATAATCATACTATCAAAAATAGCAATTATAACAAATGTCCAGATGAACAAAATAGTGATCTATTATTCAAAAAATAAATACAAATAAATAAATAAATGGAACATAAGAACAGTGAACTGTGTATATACATATACAAATAAATAAACAGATATTCCCGGTTCTAACAGTTGTATGAGTATGGTCAGAAACAATAACACAAATAATAATAATCACTTGTGATAATAATACTATTAGCTTCAATCTCAATATTAACACCTACATCAATACCAATATCAACACCAACAATGATAATATTAATAATGTGAATACTAATATCAATTCCAATATCAATATCAATATCAATACTACCACTAATTCTACTGCCAATAATAATAATAATAATAATAACAATAATAATGATAGTGATGATGATAGTGATAATAATGGGGATATTATAATAACAGTAATCTATTCAGACAAAGACAAACTTGTCACAATAATCACAGTAATAATGACAATAACTATAGTATGAATGAAGTTAATTCAAAGAGCAAAAAATACCAACAGTAATATTAATAGGTGAGAAGGTACGTAGAAGAAGGTACATAGGTATATATAATAATGATGTTTGTGAGCAGTTGAGAGGCAACGTGAGAAAAAAGAAGAAAAAATAAATAAATACAAAATAATAATAATAATAAAAGAAAACTCATTCATCCATTCCTACCCACCTCCTCACCCTTGGTTACACTGCACTTATTGCACCACACACTTACAAGGTTTTAATTCTATGTATTTACTGTGAAGCGCTCCATAAGTATGTCTGTATTGGGGGAGTGTGTGTGTGAGTGAGGGTGTGTGTGCATGCGTGCGGGTGGGTGTATATTCTCTGTGTATATTCTCTGTTATTTATTTTATAATTGTGTATGTATTCCCTATCTCATATTTATCGAACAATTTTCTATTGTTGCTGTTATATTTATATGTTTATAATGATGATTGTATTTTACTTCATTATTGTTATTCAATTGATTGATTGATCGATTGTCTACTATACAGGGATGAGAGAGTAACAAACAGGAACAAAGAATCTCACTGCCATGTCAATGTGTATGTGATCAATAAACTAAACTTGAACTTGAACTTGGAACTTGAAATTCCCACCAGGCTGTCAGAGTTGTAGCTATGGTGGGGTTTTTGAAACACGTATGGTGTGTGATGGAGCAACTGATGAATGGTAGGTCTGAAATATGGATGTCTTTACATAGTGTTTGTTCTATATCTGTCCAGGAGTTGTCGGGTTGGTTGGGATTGGTCCATTTGTGAATTTATTGCAGTTGGTGGGCAATGAAGTAATGGAGAATGTTTGGTGCTTCCAGACCTCCTTGAGCTTTGGGTTTTTGTAAAGTGGTTAGTTTGATTCTAGGTGTCTTGTTTTTCCAATAGTATTTTGAGACGATAGAGTCTAGAGATTTAAACCGGGAGAGTGGGATTACTGAGAGTAGGTAATTTATTATGGTAATATGGTCATTTTGATAGATGCGATTCTGCCTATGAGGGATATTGGTAGATTCATCTAACGTTGAAGGTTGCCCTCTACTGTTTTGAGTAGTGGGTTGAAGTTGAGATGAACTAACTCTGACAGCCTGGGGGAAATGTTGATTCCTAATTCCTTACCAGTGCGCAGAAAGGTGAGTGGTGTTGGAACTGCCACATCCCAACTATTAGGGCTGAGTGGGAGAATGGTGGATTTAGACCAGTTGATAGTGTAATCAGATATTTTAGAAAAAGTATTTATGAGGCGGATGGTTACGGGTAATGAAGATGAAGGATTTTGTAAGTAAAGTAGAATGTCGTCTGCATAAAGGCTGATCTTGTGGTGCATATTGTTTGTTTGGATTCTTGTGAGGTTTACTTTTTGACGGATGGCTGCTGCAAGTGGTTCGATGAATATTGCAAATAAAGATGGAGAGAGTGGGCATCCTTGCCTTGTACCCCTGTGCAAAGTGAAGCGTTGTGATGTTAGTCCATTGGTGGTGATCGTGGCCATTGGTGATGTGTACAAAATCCTAACCCAGTGTATAAATGATTCACCGAAACCAAATGTTTTCAATGTAGAAAATAAAAATGCCCAATTTACTTTGTCAAATGCTTTTTCGGCGTCTAAAGAAACTATTGTTGTCGGTGTGTTTGTGTGTGATGTGTAATGGATTAAATTAAATAGTCTAGTTAAATTATTGGATGAGTGTCTTCTTTAATAAAGCCAGTTTGGTCTGAGTGGATGAGAGATGGAGTAACTGTTTCAATACGTGATGCTAATGCTTTGCTAATGATTTTTGTGTCTGTGTTGATGAGAGATAAGGGGCGGTAACTTGATGGGGAAGTTGGGTCTTTATCAGGTTTGAATAAAAGAGAGATTATGGCAGTCTTTAAATTGCCTGCCTTGCCGTTATACCTGTTGTTTTTGTTTAAAGTGTTCAAATTTTGCGACTGTGGGACGTGGGCGTTTGTTTGTGGGTTTTTTCGATCCGATGCGGTGTACTGTGTGGAATGTGATGTCCTTAACGGTGTCCGGGGATATTTTGAGGTGAGTGGTCATGAAGTCCTTTATCAACTGCTCTGGGTTGTCGTCCTGTGTGTGTTCTGGGATTCCGGAAATTATGAGATTGTCTCTCATGCTGCGTGACTGTAGATCGAGTATGTTTTCTTTCATGTCCTGTTTTTCTTTAGTAACGGTGGCGAGCTGAGCTGTGAGTGAAGTGATGGAGTGATGGAGGGATTTGTTTTAAGTTTTGAGTGAGGATATCTGATCTTGGCTGAATTCCAGGCTTTCGCGGAACTGCTGGAATTTGCGGTGTAAGACTTCGATAATTTATTGTCGATTGATATTAAAATGTCACTGACCTCTGAGCAGCATGTTTTGTCCGGGGAGTTGTGAGCGGAATCGGATTGTCGGCATCTCTTGCCGGGTCGGGATGGTGTGGAAGCGGAGTTGTCCTTGTGTTGTCCAGATTTAGTGTCGGCCATGGTGCAATATCGGTTGTAATATTTGTCGATGTATTCATCGAGATTTTCCAGTTCGAACAGTTGTAGTTTTCCGGTTTGAAGGGTACAGAAAAGGAGTTATTTAGTGGGGAAAAAGTAAAAGATGTTTGTTTGTATCTAGCAGCAGGAGGCTGCCATCTTGGTTCTCGCACTGGTCTCGTCGGGGCTCGCGATTACAGACGCATCACTCCAGTTTACTATGTTTTACGGAGACATGGTTACAGGACAGTACACCAGACTCAGACGACACACTAGGGGGGTTCCAACTGATACGAGCGGACAAAGGGAAACAAAGCGGTAAGGGGAAAGGAGGGCGACTTGCCGTCATTATCAACACGAGATGGTGTTGTTCCGGAAATATCACCGTGAAGTCTAAGGTGTGTTGTCCTGATGTTGAACTGTTAGCGGTGGGAATATGGCCATACTATCTGCCGAGGGAATTCTCACATGCTGTCGATGTGGTTGTTGACATTCCTCCTTCTGCAAGCCCTGGATTAATAGAGACATCAGATTCCTGGTCATCCAGAAGAAGCGGGCGTTCAAGGCTAGAGAGGAGGCCTGACGCATCCAGAGAGAGCTGAAGGGGAAGATTAAGGACCGGGAGAAGGCTGAGAGTCAGCTACAGCAGAACAACGCAAAGGAGGTGTGGAGTGGGATGAAGAGGATGACCGGCCTCAAACAACAAGGGTCAGGGGTGGAGGGGAGTGTGGAGAGGGCAGATGAGTTTAATCAGTTTTTTAATAGGTTTGACTCAGGAGCCCCACCACTTCCCCCGGGCCACACTAGCACCCGTACGTGCTCTCAACAACAGCCCCCCTCACCAGCAATCCCCACCCCCTCTCCCAGCTCTCGCCCGCAACAACAGACTCCCCAGAACATCGGCCCCGCCCCGCCGAGCCCCCACATTCACCTGACCATTACTACCAACCAGGTGGTTGGGGAGTTGAGGAGGCTCCGCCCAGGCTGGTAGTGGACTTCCGCCGGAACAGGAAGCCACCTACACCTATCATCATCCAGGGTGAGGAGGTTGGTGTGGTGGAGTCGTACAAGTTCCTGGGGGTGTACCTCAACAACAAGCTGGACTGGTCTGACAATAATGATGCCCTCTACAGGAATTGACAAAGCAGAATGTACTTCCTGAGGAGACTTAGGTCATTTGATGTGTGTAACAGGCTGCTACGCATGTTTTATGAGTCAGTGGTGGCCAGTGTACTTTTTTTTGCAGTTGTGTGTTGGGGAGGCGGCATTAAGGCTGGTGATGCAAACAGACTTAACAAACTGGTCAGGAAGGTGGGCTCTGTTGTGGGAGTGCGCCTTGACAGCTTGGAGGAGGTGGCTGAGGGGAGGATTCAATTCAATTCAATTCAATTTATTTTAAATCACAACAGAAGTTATCTCAAGACGCTATAGAGCAGGTCTATGACCGTACACCATAGTTTAGAGACCCAACAGGATCCACCAAGCGCACTGTGGCCAGGAAAAACTCCCGATTACTGGGAAGAAACCTGGAGCAGAACCGGGCGTTGGGCGGGCGGCCATCTGCCGAGACCGGCTGGGGGGATAGATGGATAGATAGATAGATAGAGAGAGAGAGAGAGAGAGAGAGAGAGAGAGAGAGAGAGAGAGAGAGAGAGAAGCAGCCACAATAATAGCCTAGCAGCTGTAATAGCTAATACAAGTAGGACTGATAACACAAAACCAATAGTGGTGGATGGAAAGAGTGATAATACAACTATCGGAATTGATGTCATTGGGTCGTCCCCAGACGGGCTTTCAAGTGGAGCTTCCAGCTGTCTCAGTCCACCATACATCTGGCTAGCTCGCCAGCACTGTCCAGCATCTCTCCTCAGTACGTCCATGTGTGTTGGTGTGGGACGTCCCTGTGATCGATGCCCGTGCGTTGGTTCCCGCAGCATCAGCATGCTTGCTGGGAGTTCTTGATGTCTTTGGCAGTGACCGAGAAGTGTTGGCTGCCACATTGTCACTAAGTGTTGGTAATCCCTCGTTAGCATTGGTAGTCCCTCGTACAGACGTAGTTAATTAATGATGGTAGCAGTTGGTGTCAAGCAGACACCGGACGCGGTAGCAGATGCAGCCACAATACCGGAGACATCCAGATCCAGGTGAAACCCCGCTCCAAGTGTACCCCTGCTCCAGGTATAACCTCGCTCCCGGTGTGATCCCGCTCCAGGTATGACCTCGCTCCAGGTGTGACCCCGCTCCACGGTTAGCTGCAAGACAAGGAGGCACAAGGACTCCCGGGGAGGAATGAAGTTAGTAACAACATGGACATGGGACATGAGTATATACAGAAGGAGAGGGGAGCTCAGTGTGTCATAGGAAGTCCCCCGGCAGTCTAGGCCTATGGCAGCTTAAGTATAAGCGTTATCAAAGAGGAAAGTCTTTAGCCTACTCTTAAATGTAGAGACGGTGTCTGCCTCCCGGACTGGAACTGGGAGCTGGTTCCAGAGAAGAGGAGCTTGATAGCTGAAGGCTCTCGCTCCCATTCTACTTTTGGAGACTCTAGGAACCTCAAGTAACCCTGCATTCTGTGAGCGCAGTGCTCTAGTGGGGTAGTAGGGTACTATGAGCTCTTTAAGATATGATGGGGCCTGACCGTTTAGCGCTTTGTAGGTGAGGAGGACGATTTTAAAATCTACTCTGGATTTTACAGGCAGCCAGTGTAGAGAAGCTAATACAGGAGTAATATGATGTCTTTTTGTCAGTACACGTGCTGCAGCATTCTGGATCAACTGGAGAGTCTTAAGAGACTTATTGGAGCAGCCTGATAATAAGGAATTGCAGTAATCGAGTCTAGAGGTAACAAATGCATGGACTAATTTTTCGGCATCATTTTGACACAGGATGTGCCTGATCTTTGCAATGTTACGTAGATGAAAGAAGGCAGTCCTTGAGGTTTGTTTTATGTGAGAGTTAAAGGACATGTCCTGATCGAAGATAACTCCCAGATTCCTTACGGTGGTGCTGGAGGCCAGGGCAATGCCATCTAGAGTAACTATATCATTAGATAATTTGTTTCAGAGGCGCTCAGGGCCAAGTACAATAACTTCAGTTTTGTCTGAGTTTAACATCAGGAAATTGCAGGTCATCCAGGTTTTTATGTCCTTAAGGCATGCTTGAAGTTTAGTTAACTGGTTTGTTTCGTCTGGCTTGATCGATAGATATAATTGGGTATCATCTGCATAACAATGAAAGTTTATGGAGTGTTTTCTAATAACATTACCTAAGGGAAGCATATATAAGGTAAATAGAATTGGTCCAAGTACAGAACCCTGTGGAACTCCGTGACTGACTTTGGCGTGCAGGGAGGACTCATCGTTGACATGTACAAACTGAGATCGATCTGATAAATAGGACTTGAACCAACTTAGTGCGATTCCTTTAATGCCAATTAAATGTTCCAGTCTTTGTAATAGGATGTCATGGTCAATGGTGTCGAAAGCAGCACTAAGATCTAGCAAGACAAGTACAGAGACAAGTCCTTTGTCCGATGCCATTAGAAGGTCATTTGTAATTTTCACTAATGCTGTCTCTGTGCTATGGTGCACTCTAAATCCTGACTGATAATCCTCCAATAAATGATTGTTCTGTAGAAAGTCACACAGCTGACTGGCAACTGCTTTCTCGATGATTTCGGAGGTAAAGGGAAGGTTAGATATAGGTCTATAGTTGGCTAGGACCTCTGGATCGAGAGTGGGCTTTTTAAGAAGAGGTTTAATTACAGCTACTTTAAAGGACTGTGGTACATAGCCTGTTAGTAAAGACACATTGATCATATCCAGTAAAGAGGTGCTAACTAAAGGTAAAACTTCTTTAAGCAGTCTAGTTGGAATAGGGTCTAGGAGACAGGTAGATGATTTAGATGAAGAGATCAGTGAAGTCAGTTTGTGGAGGTCGATAGGAGAAAGCAGTCTAAATATATTTCAGGTTGTACAGCTGTTTCTAAGGTTCCTAAGTTTGAGGATAAATTCGTACCAGTTGACGGTAGGAGGTGATTAATTTTGTCTCTAATAGTTAGTATTTTATCATTAAAGAAACTCATGAAGTCACTACTACTGAGGGTTGTAGGAATACATGGATCAATAGAGCTGTGGCTCTCTGTCAGCCTGGCTACAGTGCTGAATAGAAACCTGGGGTTGTTCTTATTTGTCTCTATTAATGATGAGTAATGGGCTGCTCTGGCATCACAGAGAGCCTTCCTATATGTTTATCTTGCCAGACTAAATGAGATTCTTCCTGTTTGGTGGAACGCCATATCCTTTCCAGTTTCCTCGATGCTTGCTTTAATTTGCGTGTTTGAGGGTTATACCATGGAGCTGACTTCCTTTGTTTTATTAACTTCTTTTTTAGTGGGGCAACAGAATCAAGTGTGACTCGCAGTGAGTCTGTAGCACTATCTACAAGATGATCAATTTGGGTGGGGCTAAAGTTAGCATACGAGCCCTCTGTTATATTTAGACATGGTATTAAGGCTGACATATTCTTCCTGACACAGCCAGGTTTCAGTAAGACAAAATAAATCAATGTGATTATCTGATATTGAATCATTTACTAGTAGAGCTTTAGATGACAGAGATCTGATATTTAACAGTCCACATTTAATTCTCCTGTTTTGTTGCTTTATTGCAGTGCTAGTGTTATATTTTATTAGATTATTATGTTATTATGCTCCTCTTCTGTTTACTTTTGATTTAATTCATTTAGGTGGGGCAGACACAGTCTCAGTTAGGTTTGGGGTTAAGCTATGGGTGGGTTAGAGACTTAACCGCACATATTCAGCTCGGCTAACGCAGATGCTCTAGTGGAAGCGCAGACAAGTGTGTAAGACTGCAGCTCTGGAATGACCTCTGGTTTGTCATGGATTTGTTCCACTAACAATCTTGGTCAGATTTCTGGATAAGAGAGCCGCACCATCCAAAGTAGGATGAATGCCGTCTCTCCTAATCAGACCAGGAATCCCCCAGAAAGAGTTCCAATTATCAATGAAGCCCACATGGTTTGCTGGACACCACCTCGACAGCCAGCTGTGGAATGACTTCATGCGGCTATACATGTCGTCACTGGTCAAGTTGGGGAGGGGGCCAGAGAAAACTACGGAGTCCGACATCGTCTTTGCGTATGCACACACCGACTGAACATTAACTTTAGTGACCTCCGATCGACGTAACCGGGTGTCATTACCGCCGACGCTTAGGACTATGCTTCCTTCGGACAGTTACCCAGCCTCCCGGCTGCTCGGGGTTGCCGGGGGACAGCTAGCAGAAGCTACGCTTGGCTGGTCTGCACCGGCTTGGGGCTGGCTAACTACAGAAGAAGCTAAAGCTAAAGTGAAGAACCGGGCTTCTAACTCGCTAACCCTCGCCTCCAATGCAGCAAGTGCACTACACCTGCAACTGTAATTTCCCCACGGGAATAAATAAAGTGCTATCCTGTCCTTGTTGAGAATGCTAAACAGGCCTACTTACTTTTAGTCTGATGGCTACTGTTTTACTGTGTTCATCTTGTTTTCTACATTTGTGGATATGGACACTATGCTTGCACCTCTGTATCAAGCCTTGTGGGGATAGCTTTCATACTTCTTTTGTATGGACTGGCTGCTGTCTGGAATTGGTTGCAATACTATTAAAGTGAAAGAAAAGAGATGCATGTGACTACTTTATTCCATGTAGTAATATATTTATAAACACTATACTCAGTTATTTATAGCCATTAATTGACAAATATTGTGTGAGGCCCCCGTACCCCCAGTGATTTTCATATTTGGCCCCCTTGCTATTGAAGTTGAATAGCCCTGCCATAGAGCCATGGACCACAGAACACATCTGAACAAGAAGTGGCCATAATGTCTGGCCTGTTAGATGTTGTTTCACAGAACCATCTGCAATTGGAAGTGTATTCACTTTTAACATTGCGTCCTGGTTCGAGCACCTTGCAGCATCTCGTCAAAAGCGAGACAAAGCTTTCCAAAGTAGTCAAACTGGGCAAAACAATTACAAGCTGCAAACAGACCCCACTGTCCTATCACCATGGCAAAGCAGTCCAATGCTTAAGTGGCAACATCTTAGATGACCATAGACTTCCCTTAAATCACCACTTTTCGCTACAGCCCTCAGGCAGAGGTACAGAGTCCCCTGTGCAAAGAAAACATCTATAAAAAAAACACAGCATTTTATATTTATTTATTTATTTAACCTTGATTAAGTCCTCATTATCGAGTACCTGGTGCTCCTTTTAATGTAGCTTCTATGCTTTTATGTAAATTAGTTTTAATGTCCTGCCTGGATGTGACATGTTGTGTTTTAATGTACCCTTTTTAATAGCAGATTTTGCACATGCAAACTTAAGACACATTTCTGCCTTTTGCAAAAGTAGAGAATAAAGTATGTTCTATTCTGTTCTATTCTATTCTATCTGATGTACAGTATTTCCAGAGCACTGCTGTCCATCCTGATCTTCTGAATCTGAAGGATGATTTAAAAGTACAATCAGTGAAATGTGTCTTTAGTAACCGCAACCCTCCATTTCTAAAAGCTCCACTAACCAATATCTTTTATGTGAGAGGTTTAAATTCCATTTATGAGGCTGTTTGTGTTAAATGTGTGATATTTCTTGTTAAACTGCTAATATAATTAATAATCAATTAATATCATATAATTATTTTGTTCAAAGAGTTCTCATTCCACCTTTAAGTAATTTTTCAAATGACAGTTTTCCAGCACACTGGTATCATTATACTCTTTTGGCATGTCTGGGTTTCATCCACCTCTCATCTCATTAAGCAGAATAAAAATGGACCACACAGGAAGTCATGAGGCTCCCCGGTGCTGTATGCGTGGCTTGGAAAGAGGTATCATTAAAGTGATTATTCTGATTAGTCTCTGAATGCATCCTGGAGTGAAAAGCTCTAATCATCACACACTGCTACATTCAGTCCTGATTGACATCTAACCCTCACAGTTTACACAGAAATAATGTTGAATTTGGGAAATTAGCCAAGTGGGCAGGTCATTAAGTCTCTCTGTTGAAGGAGATACAATGTAGAGGAAGTGAAGGTACAGTGGATATTATTGGTTATTTTTTATTAGCATATGCTGCAGGAGTGTGATGCTGTTTCTCAGACATATATTTGGTGCATGTTTTACCTTTGGAAAGCACAACACGTTCTCATCCCAGCTCGTCACATACCGCCCCTTAGCGTCACGCCCCTTGGCGTTGGCGTCACGCCCCTTGGCGTCATTTTAGGTTCAGGCAACAAAACCACTTAGTTAAGTTTAGGAAAGAAAAACATGGTTGGGCTTAAAACTACTACATTTGTACAGTGAAAATAAAGCATGAACGTTGTGAACACGGGACACGAACGAACAGCTGATTGTAACATGAAGAGCGGTCTCCTGGTGAAAGCCTTGTGTTTATTGGACCCATCCACCTCCCCTTCCGCCCACCTGGTGTGTCTCTTTTCGCTCTTTAAACTACGTCACCACATTCCAAACAAACTTTCTCTGAGCGTTTGCTGTTGCCGCTACATTGTAGTTAATGGAACGCCCGGTGCGTTTCATACCGACGCTAAAGAGTGTCTTGTGCGGTGGTATTGCACTCTGACGGCTGGAAAGCAAGAGGATGAAAAGATGTCCAAACATTAATTCACACAGTAAGATTTTTGTTCATGTTCTCTTTTTATAATAACAAATAAAGAAAAACAACAATATGATACAAACTTTGTCTGAGTATTCTGTTATGTTTCCAATACCACCCACCAGCCTTTAACAAGGATGTGAGATAGCACAGGTTGCACAGGTGGTGCCCATTCTCTTCCACCACTGAAAGTCACGTTTGCCGTGTTTGTGCATGCCACTGAGGGCTGTCACTAGCAACTATCTGTCACTCGTACATGGCTGTCTACACCATAGAGGAGTGACAAGAACTGAAACGTAGATCTGGACACTGGAAACTGGAATCTGGAAAAAACAGGGAAAATTGCAAACACCGATGAACAGAAAAGAGGGCTAACAGAGGCCAAATTTGACGTTTGCCAATTATTTAAGAGAATGGTAAATGGACTTGCATTTATATAGCGCTTTTCTAGTCTTCCGACCATTCAAAGCGCTTTACACTACATGTCAGTATTCACCCATTCATACACTGATGGCAGAGGCTACTAAGGTGCCAACTTTGCCCATCAGGATCTAATCTAAATACTCATTCACACACGATGGCTATGCCTTCGGGAGCAATTTGGGGTTAAGTGTCTTGCTCAAGGACACATCGACATGTGACACATCAACTGTGAGGGCGGACAGGGACGCAAAGCTGAGCCGTGTATGCGAAGGGACCGTCACAGGGAAGTCTTGCGTGAATAAGTGAGATAATGAGAATCTCTGTGTACAAGATGGAAGCAGAATACGCTGTGTCAACCAAAAGCATTATTTTTACATTTTGCAGAACATCTTAAATAAATGTGTAGCACCAGACTGAGCCTGAGCCACATCATTCTGTGCACCGCTACATATTTTGGCGAGCTAGCCTGAAAGGTGATCCAGCCAGTGATCCATCTGGAAGAGATAAACCTGGATCAGCATTAAGAGAGAACCACAACCAAGGAATGTTGGTAAATTCTCACGTATCAAGAAGTAAATAACATTTTAACATAATCTCATGCTGTGGTAGAACACCTGGATGGATTAACCAAGCTATTTATTTTTACTTGCTGTGGATCAACTACATCTTCCTCAAGACCTCCAAAGATGCAGAGTTGCTGGATTAACAGAAACCCGAAGTCATTCATTCCAATATAGGTTGAGTACTACTGCCCCTCTGGAACTATGGAAACCATGAACACGAGTTACATGACGAAGTAAGCAGAACATTGCTGACGTTGGAGGAGTCGGAGCTCATCTCTGTGTGTGAGCACACAGTAGTATAGTGAGCCATCGGGAGGGTTCGCAAGCCAAGCTCGATGCACCCTCCTCCGGTCGGCCGACAACCCTCTGCTCCACAGACTCTCATTTCAGATTTTCTTCATTTTCAGGCTGGTTTTTGTGGATTTCGAGCTAGTCATGATTAAAGGCGCTGTTGATAACATTGATAACATTCAGCCACTAGATGTCACACTCTTCCTCTTCCATTCCAAGTGGTTGCCAATTCGTTTTACAACCTGTGTATTTTATGGTCAAATGGAGTGAGCCTCCATTCACAGTCATGTCAAGTGATGAATCTTTCATGGTAGAGTAATGAAGTAATTTTACAACATGTAGCTACACATTAGCTATAGATTTAGGTTTCTTTGTGCGGTGTTTCATGGTTCATGTGATGTAATCTATGGTAATCTGAGGACCTAGCTCGTCATCTAAGCAGTGGTGTACTGCAGGGAATACACATGTACACATTGAAGCTGTTATTATTCTCATTTTCACATGCTAAACTGCGACAACACATTAGTTAAAGCTGAAGTAGGCAAGATTGGAGCAAATATGATTAAAAAAAGTTATTTTTATAAAATGGTCGCTATATCGTGACAGTAGTACATGAAACAGGTAACCTGAAAAAAATCCTCTGCCTCTGGTGTCCTCCGGTGCTCCTAACGGCATCTGCAAGATTCCACAGACCGGAGTAAAACAAGCAGTCAGAGCTTATCTGAGGTCTGCTGTCCATCTGCTGTCTATGAGAGCCGGCTGTCAATCACTCGCTAACTCTGACCAAACGGTCAAACTAGGCAGCGCTGATCAAATATGAATCAATGATCTGTTACGTTAATGTCTATTTCTCTCTTCAGATGTTCTCAGAATCATCTTGTAGTGTACTGTTTAGCTGAACATTATGGAAAGAACCCTACAGAGAAATAAAACCTTTTTCTTACCTTTCCCTTGATCCGGTCTGTTTGTTTTATATCTCGCCCGGAGTAGTCTCTTTCTGGAGTCTCGTGTCGCATCCACATTGTCAAAATCAGCAAAATATTTAGCCATGACATCGAAAATATTTTAGATAACATTAAAGCGTAGCTTAGTGTTATCTAAAACACTCCAACACAACAAACTCTGACAACAGCGGTCCCGCAACACTCCTGTCACATGACACAATGACAAACAGAGAGCGAAAGGATGTGAACATTGCACATGTATCACCAATACCATTGGATTTATGCTCCTAACCAGTTCTAGGTTCTACTGGACTTGGGGAACAATATTAAATCAGACCAAATACTTTAAATACAAAAGCTGGCATTTTACTGAATTTAAACAAAGACAACACAGAAAACAGTTACTCAAAACAATGGATAATCCTGCAGGCAAAAATAAGGTAAACTTTTCTTTTAATTTTGCTCTTTAGTCTGGTAGAGATAGTTTAGTTCTGACAATCCATCCAGGTTGGATGTGTCGCATAAGTTCTGTTTAGACCGGTTTGTTGAAACTATCTTATTTTAGGCTAATAGGCTCCACCTAATTTGATTTTGTTACTTTCACGAGTTAACTCCTTAGTCTTAATGAGTTAAATGTATGCATTTTAACCAATTATCTATATTTATGCATTCCAATGAATTGTATTTAATGGATTTATGAATTTAATATTTATTTTATTTTGTTATTTTTTAATGTACAATATACAAATTCCTTCTGTTTCCATTGCAATAATATCAAATAGCGATTTTAAAAAAAATATTTCTCACTATCGGGGGGAGCATAGATATTCACCAGTGTCAGGATATTGTTTTCAACTGTGCCATTTACGGCAAATGATGATGATTATGATATACAGTGCCTTCAGAAAGTATTCAGACCCCTTCACTTTTTTCACATTTTGTTATGTTGCAGCCTTATGCTAAAATCGATAAAATATTTTTTTTTCCCTCAACAATCTACACGCAATACACCACAATAACAAAGTGGAAACAGAATTTTAGAAATTTTTGCAAATTTATTAAAAAGGAAAAACTGAAATATCACATTTACTTAAGTATTCAGACCCTTCACTATGACGCTTGAAATTTAGCTCAGGTGCCTCCCATTTCCCTCGATCATCTTTGAGATGTTTCTCCACCTTGACTGGAGTCCACCAGTGGTAAATTCAAATGATTGGACATGATTTGGAAAGGCACAGACCTGTCTCTATAAGGTCTCACAGCTGACAACGCATATCAGAGCAAAAACCAAACCATGAGGTCGAAGGAACCGTCTGAAGAGCTCAGCGACAAGATTGTGTCGAAGCACAGATCTGGGGAAGGCCACAAAAAAAATCTGCTGCATTGAAGGTCCCCAAGAGCACAATGGCCTCCATAATTCTAAATGGATGAAGTTTGGAACAACCAGGACTCTCACTAGAGCTGGCCGCCCGGCCAAACTGAGCAATCGGGGGAGAGAGGTGACCAAGAACCCGATGGTCACTCTGACTGAGCTCCAGAGATGGGAGATGGGAGAAACTTCCAGTAGGACAACCATCACTGCAACACTCCACCCATCTGGGCATATGGCAGAGTGGCTAGACGGACAAGAAAGCCCGCTTGGAGTTTGCAAAAAAGCACCTAAAGGACACTCAGACTGTGAGAAACAAGATTCTCTGGTCTGATGAAACCAAGATTGAACTGTTTGGCCTCAATTCTAAGCATTATGTCTGGAGGAAACCAGACACCGCTCATCACCTGCCCAATACCATCCCAACGGTGAAGCATGGTGGTGGCAGCATCATGCTGTGGGGGTGTTTTTCAGCGGCAGGGACTGGGCGACTTGTCGGGGTTGAGGGAAAGCTGAACGGAGTAAAGTACAGAGATATTCTTAATGAAAACCTGGTCAAGAGCGCTCAGGACCTCAGACTGGACCGAAGGTTTACCTTCCAACCGGACAATGACCCTAAGCACACAGCCAAGATAACGCAGGAGTGGCTTAGGGACAACTCTGTGAATGTCCTTGAGTGGCTCAGCCAGAGCCCTGACTTGAACCCAATCAAACATCTCTAGAGAGACATGAAAATGTCTGTCCACTGACGGTCCCCATCCAACCTGACAGAGCTTGAGAGGATCTGCAGAGAAGAATGGCAGAAACTCCCCAAATCCAGGTGTGCAAAGCTTGTCACAAGAAGACTCGATGCTGTAATCACTGCCAAAGGTGCTTCAACTAAGTACTGAATAAAGGGTCTGAATACTTAAGTAAATGTGATATTTCAGTTTTTCCTTTTTATTAAATTTGCAAAAATTTCTAAAATTCTTTTTCCACTTTGTCATTATGGTGTATTGCGTGTAGATTGATAAGGAAAAAAAGTAATTTTATCGATTTTAGCATAAGGCTGCAACATAACAAAATGTGAAAAAAGTGAAGGGGTCTGAATACTTTCTGAAGGCACTGTACCTCCCTTATTTGTCTTTTATTTCTTTAACAATTTAAAATTTAACTGAGTTTGATATCAAGATTGCCACCCCTCAAGTATGTGAGCTATAATATGTATTTTTATATCCAGATCTTTTCAGCTTCTCGTGTTCTTGTCATGATAAATGGGTTTCTTGTAAAAAAAAAAGTAATATGCATCTTTTGTTTTTTCAATTTAGTAAAAAATTTAAATCAAATAGTAATTTACTATTACTGTTACTTAAATATTCTTAGGTAATCACTTACGTCAAACATTTTGAATACGATGAACTTACTTGGTTTTACAGTGTAGTAAAACAGCTCCATAGAAAAACACTAGAGGAAAACTTGAAGTACAACACAAGATTGATACTGATGCTTTGTACTGATTTCCACTTCTGGACTCAACTATTAAAAAACCTTGTAAATGTGATTTATTTTATAAGATTACTTAATCATGCTAAACTCTTACCTTAATCTGGAAAGTCCTCGTAATCAAAGCATTTGTTTGCATATCTATGTAATCAGATTACTGCTGAAAGGTGGGAATGAACAGATTATTACAGTGCACATGAAAACAGTTCATTGTTGGCCACCACATCCACATGATCTCTATCCATCTGTGTGTATCCTTACAAGCCTTTCTTCATTCTGCCTTCCCCGAGTCCTCCCTCCATCCTCTTGGACACGGCTGACCTCTGAGCTGAACTTGAGGCAGTTCTGTTTGAAAATACAAAAGCAACACAGATTCTTTATTCTAATGTGCTTCTGCTGCTGATGTGCCCCAGGTGTGTGGCAAGAGATTACAGCCATTATCGCCAAAACTGCTTCGCCTTGAAGGCCTCTGATTTTTCGCACTCTTTTTCTCTTTCTCTCTCTCTTATTCCTCCCATCTCACCTCTCCCATCTTGCCGCTGCTGTAATATGAAACTGTAAATGAATTCCAAATGAATCCAAAGCCGTGGCGGAATAAAATTGATGCGTTGAATACTAAGCTCTACATTAAAGCACGGCGATAATGGCTTGGTGTTTTATGGCAGCTCCCCTACCCTCGTAGTGACGCCCCCTCAACCAACACCCTCTCACTCCTTTAATCTTACCTTAGCCTGGAGCTAAAATACATCCCAGGTGCTCTAGACGCTATGGTAATATCACTGATTTTCTAAGTATTGATCATCTTTCTAAAGGAAATAGGCCCCTTGCATTTTACTGGCTTCATTGTTGAGGAAGTGGCAGCCATGTGAGATACAGACACCGACAAGGTTTCTGAAGATTTACGGGGCACTGATGCCGCGACCACACTGGAAACGTCAGGAGCATGGCGGCTGCGTGCATCGTGTGGCGGCTACGTGCGTCGTGTGCGTGCGTCGTCTGCGTGCGTCGTGTGGCGCCTGCGTGCGTTGCGTGATGGCTGCGTGCATCTCAAGGCGGCTGCGTCGCGTGGACGCTTGGTGGCTGCGTAATTCACGTGTTGGTTGTTCACACCAGCTGCGTTTCTGCTGTTGCTGTCAGCTCTTTCTTTCCACATAGAGTTTGCCTTTCATAATGGCCATTTCATTTCATTATAAATATAATTTATATTTATTTTATACAGAGAAAGGTTAAGAAACGTGTGGTAATTTGTTAATAATAGTAATAATCCATAATTAAAACCCTGTACGTTATTCATTCATGGAGCCGTGCAAATCACTGCATGTTCTACAACACTGTCCTGCAAATATTTCAGAATAAAAGCCTTGTGTCAACAAATGAAGGAATTCTGTCCACTTGTTTACTTTTTTTCATCTCCGTAAAATTTCTACAGATATCGAAACTACTAATGTTGCTGGTATGATGTCCATATACAGTCAATAGATCACCTTCGCTCGCTGTTGTTGCTGTGAACCGTGCGGCTCACGTAAAAAATAGGCAAAACCTTGAATCCTCTAGAAGAGACGCAGCTGACACGTAGCCAAGTTGGTGTGAGACGCGTGTCTCACACGGGCAGTGTGGCTGCTCTAACCTGTTAACACAGATGCCGAAATAAAAAACAACAGGTAACACAGCTGCCACTCGCTGCTCATGTTCCCTGTGTTGGCCCGAGGCTTTACACTGAAAACAGCACTGTATTAAAACCTGCAAGAGGCTGCATTGGTGGTAGCATGTAGCTTCAGGTAGAATAAAATAGCCGTCCAGTTTGAGTGGTATATATCTATGAGTTTTCAAAGGCTATCAAGAGCACATACTATGCAATACTATAATGAATGATTTTACAACTCTTCTGACAGCGACAGTCATTTAAGATTTTAGATTAGACACCATTCCCGATACAAAGTAATCCACAAGGAATGTGTTGATTGCTCGTATTTGATTGGACAAGGCAGTTGGCACTGGATGACTTCACATTGCATTGTGGCAGGTTCTTCTTCTTTCACCTTAAAGTAGTGCCTCATCACTGGATTCCAGCGTGATCGATACAAACATGTTCAAATGTAAAAATGATGATTGGACAATAAACAAACTAAATAAAGACATTCATCAGATTTTCTTCAATCCCTTGTATATAGTAAATATAAAGTTAATTGCCAGTTTCGGTCAGGTCTATTATTACATAGTTTCCCTTCACTCACTCACTCACTCACTCACTCACTCACTCACTCACTCACTCATCTTCAACCTCTTATCTGGGGTCGGGTCACAGGGCAACAGCTCCAGCAGGGGATCCCAACCTCCCTTTCCCGGGTCACATTAACCAGCTCTGACTGGGGGATCCCAGGCCAGTGTGGAGATATAATCTCTCCACCTAGTCCTGGGTCTTCCCCATGGCCTCCTCCCAGCTGGTCGTGCCTGGAACACCTCACTAGGGAGGTGCCCAGGGGGCATCCTTACCAGATGCCCGAACCACCTCAGCTGGCTGCTTTCAACGCAAAGGAGTAGCGGCTCTACTCCGAGTCCCTCACTGATGACTGAGCTTCTCACCCTATCTCTAAGGGAGACGCCATCTTTTTTTTGTGGCAGCGCACCCGACCCCAGCGGTTCCTCCCGCAGGTGTTGAGCCCACACGATGGAGAGGAGGGGGGTGCCACGTTGCTTCTTCGTGGGTGTCCCCGGCCACCAGTCACTCGCTGACTGGTGGCTCCAGATGGGGGCCCCGGGCTTCCTACGGGCCGGGTAACTCCCCCTATGCCACGTTTAGTCTCTTTAGTTTTATGAACCCTTATAATGCTTTAATGTGTGGATCTGTCACCCAACAATAGACTTCAGCCAGCACTGTTCAGAATATCTGGCTGAGGAAATATCAGATAATGACCCTATAGGAAAAACAAATAGTTTTCAATAATCAGATCCAAATGAGATGTATCCATTCAAACATATTTTGTCTTTGATAATAACAACATTGTCAAACCATAGCCAGTGTGGCCTATTAGATAACCTATTAGATAACATTGTAATAACAGCTCACACAGCTCGCTAGCTCGACTACACATTCGACCACATCACCCTTGCCTTGCAGGTTGTAGTGGTCTCCCGTTTCTCCACCTCACTACATAAAAGACACACTACTTCCTGCATTGTCACTTAATGTTGGCATTAGACATATGTTGTGCTTTGTAGATATGAACAGTAGGGATACTGGGCTGTGAAAGGGCTAAGAGAGTAATTCAAAACAATCGCAGAGGCATGGATGGGGTTTCGTCTCTTTTCTCCTACTTTCAGCATGTCTCTCCGGTTGATGAAGCAGAGATGTTTATGAAGACATATCGGCGCCGTGGACACTCACTTTTCTCAGTCATCTGGCAGAAACACAATGTTCTCTGAAACATCATTATTTCCACAAGTTCCTTTTATCTCTCAAACACCCGCTGCAGACGAGCCTTTAAGCCCATCTGGGGTCAATATTATCCCAGTCCTGCTGTTCCACAACTTGTATTCACTGTTGTGTATTATTAGACGTGGTTTAAGTACATTCTCTTTGCTAATAGGGAAGTGAGTGTGGACACATGGTATGATGATGATCTGAAGGTTTGTTTTCATGTTATTGTGAGAAATGAAATGACTTTCCAGAACCAGGCAGACAGGGTTGGCAACTTTCTTGCACTGTGCCACAGGCCCAACCACAACCAATGTTTGGTAAGTTGTGGGGTCTCCCACACTCCCCCACAGGGGCAGAATGGTGGGAGGCATCTTACTTATCAGCAGCACCACAGGTTATTCCACCTGGACCCCCTACTCAGGATACAAGAGGACACAAAGCTCTTTGTTTACTGTGAGACTCAAGTCTTAAGACGATTCTTCAATTCTCTGGATGATATGGCACACATATGGTTTTCATATTATGAAAATTATGAAAAACATTTTTTTTTATCAGAAAAATAAACCAATATTTTGAACTTTCTCCATTTAAATCTCAAAGGTATGGTGGTCCAGAGAGGCCAACACACTGCAGCTTGAGATATCAGAAGAAAATGGAGAAAAGTGTTCCCAAAAAACAAACACATTAAGTAAAACATTATACAGCGTTTAAAAATGCACAGCCAAAACTGCCACGCCCACATATAACAAAGCAAGCCGGGTTTAGTGTATGCCAATTTTAACTACAGCGCATTTTTAGTCATCTGACCACTCAAAGCTCTTTACAGGTGTCAGCATTCACCCATTCACACACCCATTCATACACCCATTCATACACTGATGGCACAGCCTCCAGGTTCAGTATCTTGCTCAAGGACACATCGACATGTGACTGGAGGAGCCAGGGATCAAACCGCCGACCTTCCGATTGGTGGATGCTCTACGTCTGAGCCGAACAGCCGCCGAATTGCAGTTCATGACTTTAAATACCTGAAACAGATAGCCGAGCCTGAAAACTAACCTGACTGAATCTATGCTCATTTAGACTTGCTCTGTGAAATGGATAATTAGACTGGTTAACAACAAGAACAGCTAATAAGCAGCAGGTGTGTGAGCTGATCAGCTGATCAGTTGCATTAATTATGGTAACTGGTAAATGGACTTGCATTTATATAGCGCTTTTCTAGTTGTCCGGCCACTCAAAGTGGAGGGATCATCAGAGGACGAGGGAGATGAACATCAGACCAAGGCGCCATTTGCAGTCCCACCCCGCGATGCTTGTGCAGCTCTACATGAAGAGCGTAGGGTTTGGCCTGTGTGCGTTTGGAGGATCACACGTGGGCCAATTGTTTGGGCGCCATAACTCGAGGCTCGAGGAATGGGGAAACTACTGCTTCCTGTGTGAGCGTTTTATTTTTTTTTGGGGGTTAAATTACTTTGGGTTGTCAACCTGCCCATCAAGATCTAATCATCTTGCTCAAGGACACTTCGACATGTGACCAGAGGAGCCGGGGATCGAACCACCGACCTTCCGATTGGTGGACGACCCGCTCTACCTCTTAGCCCCGCATTTATTATGCTGATAATCTTACGGTGTTCATTAGTTAGGGTTAGGCTAATATCACCCCCATCCCAACAGAAAACAACCAAAATGAACACAAGGTCAGACTGAATAATCAAACGAAAGGAAATTGAGTCTTATCCGTTCTGTTGGCAAAAACAAGAATTAATTGTCTTTTTTAAGATGTAATTAATTATGACTGGGCATGCAGAAATGAGCAGGTGACTGGTAGAAATGTGACAGAGGGTCAAAAGAATTATGAGGAGAAAATAAAACACAAGCGGCGCTGCGTTAGCTCACCTGGTAGAGCGGGCGACCCATGTACCAAGGCTTAGTCCTTACCACAGTAGCCCGGGGTTCAAATCTGTCTCTTTGCTGCATGTCATACCCTCTTTCTCCCCCCTTTCAAGAACTATTTCTGTCTCTGTCAATAAAAAACAATAAAAAAACCCAGAAAAATCTTAAAAAAAAGAAGAATGAAAATGAAACACAAATCATGACTATGAAGTCTGAGCAGTGAAGGAGTTGGTTGATATCTTCCCTCAACATCTCTGTGAGTAGTAATAAAACACCATAGTGTGACTATTTCTGTTTACTCTAGGTTTAATTGAAGTCTTTAGTCTTAATGTGCCTCCAACATCATGGAGAAAAAAAAATAAAAGCCATAGCAGCTATGCATCAACATGTTTGTGTTGCTGTTCTGCGCAAGTTGAACTCCATGAGAATACCTTTACTCCAGGAACCTGATGCCCCGTTATTAGCCCTCCCTTCCTCTCATCACATCTCGTCCCCGTGCCACCCTCGGTGAATGTGCTAATGCATTATCACTTCATTAGGGTTGCATCATGGTGATAAATGAACTGCTTTTTTTTCCTCAAGAAACCCTCCATCCCCACTGATGGCACTGCCTGATCTGGATCATTGTCCTGGGGAGGGGAGTGGGAAGGCCTGTCAGTGTCCTAAGGAGGTTGTTACGGCCATCGGCCATATTTATGTGTATTTTTGCTGGTGTGGCTAAGTTAATGGAGAGTGATCCAGAGAGGATCTGGGTTAACAGGTGATGTTTCCATTGGCTGGCCTTTGATGACGGCGCCGCTGAGGATTGGCTGAGGACGGCGGGCTGGTCTATTTAGCTTCCGGGAAAACACAGCTGAGAGGAGGTCGATGGCTGTCGGGTGTTGTTGCTTTGGTCCCTCTCGTCAACCCGACCTTTTCATCAGCGTTTGTAGTGTGTACTTGTGGGAGAACCAAGTGGGAACCACGTGTAGTGTGCTTTAGCTCTCGTGCTAGCCATAGCCTTTTTCCTGTGTGTGTTTTGGTGTAGTTTGTAGTTTTAGCTTAAGTAGTATTATCTTCGTAAATAAACTGGAAAAACAAAGTTTGGAAACTTGTGTTTGGTCGATTATTTCTCTGTTGTTACAATGCTAATTGGCATTGTATTTTACATCGTTGGAAAGCCTGTTTATTTACCTTCGCAATGATGTCCAACTTGTAAGGATCATGCATTTGTGGGATGAGCAGCACAGCTGATTATGTGGGTAGCGCCCAAGAAAAATTTGCCAAAATGCTCCGTCAATGGTAAACAGTGCATACTTTGACCCGGCCATCCAACTTTCGCAGACAGAACCTGGACTCATCACTGAACATGACATTCCCCCACATGTTCAGGCTCCATTGTCTGTGTTGTCGACACCAGCGCAAACGGGCCTGACGGTGAAGGGCAGTCATTGCAGGCTTCCTGGTAGCCTCATGAGAATACACAACAGTGTATTCTCTACCATTGGTAGAGCATTTTGGCAAATTTTTCTTGGGCGCTACCCACATAATCAGCTGTGCTGCTCATCCCACAAATGCATGATCCTTACAAGTTGGACATCATTGCGAAGGTAAATAAACAGGCTTTCCAACAATGTAAAATACAATGCCAATTAGCATTGTAACAACAGAGAAATAATCGACCAAACACAAGTTTCCGAACTTTGTTTTTCCAGTATATATCGGACTTTAAAATCTTGTTGTCTAGACCTTGGTGTTTAACACAAGTGTACACGTTATCTTTGTAAATATATCGGACTTATCTTGAAGCTGTAGGGGTGAACTGCCAGTTTATTTAACCGGTTTTCTCCTGTTTGGAGTTAAGGAGTTTAGCCCATGTAGTTTTGTTTGTTTCTTTAGATAGAACTTGTGTGAGAAGTTGTTTTGTTTGTTATTTTTGGCCTTTGGTTCACCTTGAGCCCACGCTTCACTTTTCTATTTTGTAAATATTGTTTAATCGTGTGCAGCAATAAATATTATTTAAATGTATTTATGTTGCGTTTCCACAACCCTAGACTGGGGCGTAACATAAATTGGGGGCTCGAACATTTTTTTTTTTTACATGTGCTCGCTGTTGTTGAAAAGGTTGGTATTTCTTGTCTTTGGTTGGCAGTTTTCTGTGTGTGTAGAGTGTAGAAAATGACTTTTGAGATGGATGAGTTTGCGCAAAATCCTACCCTCGATAAACTATATCAGTTGTTCTCGAAACTTTTTACACCAAGTACCACCTTAGAAAATATTTGGCTCTCCATGTAGGCTACCACCATTATGACCGATATTAAAATACAGTATTGTAGGCCTACCCTATTCAGCAATGCACAGTTCAAGCAGGAGGCAGATTTATTCCTAATAAGAATATTACTTATTGTTGACTTTTGTCAAAGGGGTAGCACTAGAACTGGCACTTACAGCCCGGACACACCAGGAACGTCAGGAGCGCGTGGTGGCTGTTACCTGTTGTTTTTTTATTTCGCCGTCCGTGTTAACAGGTTAGAGCAGCCACACTGCCCACTGCACGCATGCCCCCGTACTCAGCTGCGTCTCTTCTAGAGAATAGAGGTCTCGCCTATTTTTGACGCATGTCGCGTGCGTCTCACAGCAACAGACAGTGAAGGTGATCTACTGACAGTATATTAACATCATATCAGCTACATTACTACAGTTTCGATGTCTATCTGTAGAATATGTTACGGTGATGAAAAAAAGTAAAGACTTATTTTTAAATCAACATTTCCTGCTTTCATTTCAAAATAAAAGCCCTCAAGCATTTTTTTTCTATGGACAGAATTCCATCATTTGTTAACACAAGGCTTTTATTCTGAAATATGTGCCGGACAGTGTTGTAGAACATGCAGTGACTTGGAGAGCTCCATGAATGAATATAGTACGGAGTTTTAATTGTGGATTATTACTATTATTTACAAATTACCACACGTTCCTTAACCTTTCTCTGTCTAAAACAAATATACATTTTATTTATAATGAAATGAAATGACCATTAAAAGGCAAACTCTATGTAGAAAGAAAGGGCTGACAGCAGCAGCAGAAATACAGCAGACACGCAGCTGAAATGCAGCTGCTGTGAACGCCCGACACGTGTATCATGCAGATACCACGCCACACAGACGCCACGCGCTCCTGACGTTCCTGGTGTGTCCGGAGGCTAAACTCTTCCACACAACTCTCATACTACGCAAGGGGCAGCCTCTCACATTAGGCCTGCACGATATGAGGAACATCTGCCATGTGCAATAACACTGTTCAGTATTGCGATGACGATATGTCTTGCGATAAATAAACAAATATTGAAGTGTGCATATTAGCTATACATATACATATACTGTATTTTATTTATAAGTAGGTTAAATGTTGTTTCTAGAGCAGCAACAGTAATGTTTACTACAGCAAAGTCACCATATCAACTCCTTAATATCTCACTGGAAACAATCTAACATGTTAATAAAATAAATCATATTCCTGACATGAAAATACTAAGTGAAGTTTATAAAGACTGAAGAACACAGACATCAGTCAGTATCAGTCCTTCCTACTGTCATCTGTCCTCCTGTCCTCTGACCTCAGTCCTCCTGTCATCTGTCCTCCTGTCCTCCTGTCCTCTGTCCTCCTCCCTCTGCTACAGTAACATTAGGGCTGATAGAGGGAAGAGGGGCTGTTTGGTTTCAGCTGATCAGTTTACAGGTAAGATATGTGACAAACTAACCTAAACAGTCCGACTACACAGCCTACTGCCAGCTTTAGTTTCAGTGTTGTGTAGCCGAGGGTTAGCCTACGTTGCTCCGATACTTTATGAAGGTAATAAATTAATAACACAGAGGCTAAGTCTGCAGCGCATCACCGCTTCACGCCTTCTGTTCCTTCACAATAAACTCCCTGGACACTGAACACTGGATCACTGCTGACCAGGGAACTAAAGTCAGATCACTGCTGACCAGGGAACTAAATTCAGATCACTGCTGACCAGGGAACTAAAGTCATTCACAACTCAACTAAATAACTTACACATGTTTACAGTTAGCTGTTAGTCGCCGAGCTAACGCACTGTGCCTGTCTAAAGCGGCGGTGGATGACAGACTACAGACAGAGCAGATTGAAACGTTGCTTTCCTTTAACCATTTCATCGTGTTCATGCTTGTTGAACAGGTGTAATGATAACGTGTCTTGGCTTTACACTTGCACAGTTTTATTGAACTTGTAGTAAGGAGTAGTTGTAGCATTCTCTGATCAGCTGTTCACAGACTGACTGACTGTGTGTTGATGTGAGTGGAGAGCTCCGACAGCGCAGCAGAGGAGAAGATGCAGCTTTAGCCCGGCGGCCAGTTTAATACCTGGTTAAGTTAACCATCCCTAAATATAATGATTTTTCTTAGTCATCGTGTTCCAGACAGCCTTTTGCGATGTGTTCATCGCGCATGTTCATATGATGACGATGAAAATACGATTTATGGGTATGCCCTATTTCTTATTAATTTTTAAAAAACATTTCAGAGATGCCTCCTACCGGAGAGCTCACGTACCACCAGCGTTACGCGTACCATAGTTTGAGAACCACTGAACTAGATACAGACGTAGGCAAAGTTGTTGGTAACGTTCCGTTAAAGAGAGAAAAACCCACAACGGTCACTGAAATAACTTGAAACTGACAAAAGTAATAATAAATAAAAATTAACTGAAAATTAACTAATGAAAATCAGATATTGTTTTTGAATTGTGGTTCAACAGAATCATTTTAAAAAACAAACTAATGAAACTGGCCAGGACAAAAATGATGGTACCCCTAGAAAAGATGTAAAATAATGTGACCATAGGGACATGTTAAACTAAGGTGTGTCCTGTAATTAGCATCACAGGTATCTTCAAACTTGTAATCAGTCAGTCTGCCTATTTAAAGGGTGAAAAGTAGTCACTGTGCTGTTTGGCATCATGGTGTGTACCACACTGAACATGGACCACAGAAAGCTAAGGAGAGAGTTGTCTCAGGAGATCAGAAAGAACATTATAGACCTTCATGTTAAAGGTAAAGGCTATAAGACCATCTCCAAGCAGCTTGATGTTCCTGTGACTACAGCTGCACATATTATTCAGAAGTTTAAGGTCCATGGGACTACAGTCCCATGGACCTTAAACCTACCTCCCTGGACGTGGCCGCAAGTGGAAAATTGATGACATATTGAAGAGACGGATAATACGAATGGTAACCAAAGAGCCCAGAACAACTTCCAAAGAGATTAGAGGTGAACTCCAAGGTCAAGGTACATCAGTGTCAGATCGTACCATCCGTCACTGTTTGAGCCAAAGTGGACTTAATGGAAGACGACCGAGGAGGACACCAAATCATAAAAAAGCGAGACTGGAATTTTCCAAAATGCATATTGACAAGCCACAAAGCTTCTGGGAGAATGTCCTTTGGACAGATGAGACAAAACTGGAGCTTTTTGGCAAGTCACATCAGCTCTATGTTCACAGACGCAAAAATGAAGCATCCAAAGAAAAGAACACTGTACCTAATGTGAAACATGGAGGCTCGGTTATGTTATGGGGCTGCTTTGTTGCATCTGGCACAGGGTGTCTTGAATCTGTGCAGGGTGCAATGAAATCTCAAGACTATCAAGGCATTCTGGAGCGAAATGTGCTGCCCAGTGTCAGAAAGCTTGGTCTCAGTTGCAGGTCATGGGTCCTCAAACAGGATAATGACCCAAAACACATCTAAAAACACCCAAGAATGGCTAAGAACAAAACATTGGACTATTCTGAAGTGGCCTTCTATGAGCCCTGATCTAAATCCTATTGAACATCTGTGGAAGGAGCTGAAACATGCAGTCTGGAGAGGGCACCCTTCAAACCTGAGACAGCTGGAGCAGTTTGCTCACGAGGAGTGGGCCAACATACCTGTCGACAGGTGCAGAAGTCTCACTGAGAGTTACAGAAATCACTTGATTGCAGTGATTGCCTCAAAAGGTTGTGCAACAAAATATTAAGTTAATGTTACCATCATTTTTGTTTAGGCCAGTTTCATTAGTTTGTTTATTTTAAATGATTCTGCTGAACCATAATTCAAAAACAATATCTGATTTTCATTAGTTAATTTTCAGTGAATTTTTATTTATTATTACTTTTGTCAGTTTCAAGTTATTTCAGTGACCATTGTGGGTTTTTCTCTCTTTAACGGAACGTTACCAACAACTTTGCCTACGTCTGTAGATGTACTAAAGCTGATTTATTGTTAATTGCTAACGTTTTTGATGTCTCTGCCCCTTTGAGGTAAGGCAGAGATAAAACAGTGTTTGACAGAGCAGCTGGTGGAGAGGGGGATAGTAAAGCCACGGATGACTCGTGCACCTGAGGGTTTAGACGGGGAAGTAGGAGCGGCGGCTGCTACAGCCACTGAAGCCCTCAGTGGTCAGGTGAAGTTAGGGGCGGAGGCTCCTGCTGCCACCCATGCCTATGGCACAGATCTGATGGCGCTGTTGCAAGCTGGGGTGGATACAGAGGATCTGAAGCTGGCCCTTCGCCTGCGAGAGCTGCGAGAGGATGGTTGTGGGTGATACTGTATAATGTCCCCTGGATGTGTGCGGTTTCACAGTGTGGTGCAGGATCATACTCCACCCCCTGCCTGTCCTCAACACGTCCTGATTTCCTCAGACATTTCAATCAATCTGCCTCCCTGTGGAGCGTGATTAGCTGGTGCATATGTACAGGACCTCAGCTATGTCTGATGAGATGCTACGTGTTCATTCAAAGGTGGTCTTGTACATCAGAATGGATTGAGAGAGCCCAGCAAACATTTTGATAGTAGCTGCTCATTGCTGCATGTTGTCAAACTGGGACCTAAATACCTTTGTGACACCAAGGATTCTTAAACCTCATTAGGCCTCAACTTCCCTTCAAGTTTCCCCTGTTCAAGTCATAAAAAAAAGTAAATGCTCTATAACAATATGGCAGAAATATCTTCTCTGACTCAGCACTTTTCTAACGCAGTGTGATGCTGTAATCTTTAAGATCCTTAATCCGCCATAAGATTTTCATGAAATCAAATCCTATTTTTGATACTATTCATGGTCAGGATTTCTTTGATAAATTGATATAACTCAGATGACATCACTATAACATCATAAACATTATGTTCTGATACTGGACAAAGATCCTCCAGAGACAAGGCCTCTAGTGATGAGTGAACAGATGTTCATGTGTAAAATGAATCAAATGCTTACTAGCAGAGACAGTACATTGAAAAAAACACTGTCTGGTCTCCTGCAGGCTAGGGAAGGATGTGACCTTTGTTGCTTGCGAAAGCTTTTCAATACCTAGTTGGACAGCCTCACAAATATGCAGGCACCCAGTTAAGATCAAGGCTTTTCTTAGCTCTAAAAAGCTGCTGTTTTGAAATTTTCCAACTGTTCACATCAAGCAGAGTGAGCTTGGCACTTCTTAAATTGCACTGTGGGATATCACAGGTTTAATGAGGGGTGAAGGTGTGTGTTTAGGTGAGTCTTGAACTTTCACCAGGCCATAATGGGACTGTGGTGGAGAGGTCGCAGGTAAGAAAGACTTTGAGGAGTATGGTTAATGCCCTTTCTGCTTTGGATTTCAAAACACTAATGTGCTCATTTTCAGATTGTTATGAGGATTTGAAGTAGTTGGTATGCAATCCAAGCCTCTGGTTAGAAAGCATAAACAGTGTGAGTGATGGTGAGCCAGGTGGCTGAGTAACAGGAGGTGTTTAAAGAGGACTAGGGCGTTTGGACGGACATGTACAGATCAAAATTCATGCCCTTGTTTTGGATATGAATCACATTAAACACACATTTATCATGACTGTCATTGATTTCTCCTAGTAGTTTATGAAGCACTGCATATAGTAAAAGGTGGTGCTATCCATTCTCTGCCTTGTTTGACTTGAGTTTTCTTTTCAGACTTGGTCCACCATTTTGGTCTACTATTGGATGGATTACCATGAATTGACCATGAAACCAGATGATGTTTCCTAATGACTTTGGTGAACCTCTGACTTTTCCTCTATTTCCACCATGAAGTTGACATTTAAGGTTTTAGTGAAATCAGTCTCAGCTCTACTCTGTGTTTAGTACTAATTATGTTATGATGCTAAAACATGATGGTAAACATTATTCATAGTTTTCAGTCACGTGACACACGCGGCTAGCTGGAGGGCAAAACAATGGACCAACATGGCGGCTCACAGTGGATTCTCCGTAGCAGGGAAGCACGAGCCTGTCAATTTTCCATCTGTTTCAAGCCACGAATATTTACATCATCTATCAACAGAAGAAAAACCAAGATACGAGCACAAACTAGAGGTTTTGGGGACTTGTGATCCATATACAGCTCCCGCCACAGTATTTCTGTCACTAAAAACAACGAAGTCGCTGCCAGAACTCCACTTTGGTGATGTTTACATCTATCTTGTGGAGACTCCCTCACCTTACACTGCCGCCAGGATGAAAGCCTACAAAAGTACGTAAGTATGTATTTTCGATCTGGATGGGTCAATAATGCTGCCGTTTGGGAGGTGAAGGACAAGACATTCTTCATTGCCAAAGCAAAGGTGACTGCTAATTAACTAACATTAATTGTAGCTAGCTATCTGATGTTGATTCGTGTGTGGTTAGTTTCAGGGTCAGTAGTCAGCGTTGGTAGGACAGTAGTGACAGGCAGTATTCATTTGGTATGTTTAACACAGTATCTAATGACATATAAGTCTAATGAAAACTTATTTTTCCGATGTCAGGTAAACCATTCCTACAGATTAAATGAGCCGCCACTGATAGCCTGGGTTGTTGTGGAGAAGAAGGGACTGGTGCGATTTGGCCACTGCACCTGTATGGCAGGTTTAGGAGAGGTGTGTTCGCATGTGGGTGCCATACTCTACGCTTTGCTAACAGCTGTTAACAAACTGAGTGGCACTGATGAAGCCTGTGTCTGGAATGAGCCTAGTATGGCAGCCGTAAGGACAGTAGGGTATGCCAGATAGCTTTCACAAAGGCCCAGAGAAAGAGGTCTGCTGATGGTTGCGGTGACCTTCCCCCTGCCAAGATTCCACCTCTAACCCCAGATGAATGCACAGCATTCTACAATATGCTACATGTATCAGAAGACACTAAAAGGGAACCTGTCAAAAGCTCCATTTTGTCTGTTGTCCCTGGCCATGCAAAGAGGTCCTTTCCTCGGGCAGTGCAGATGAACATCCCTGCATCCCTTAACAAGATGTACAAGCCCCAGTACAGGTCACTGTCACACCAAGAACTGCAGGCAAAGAGTGAAGAAATCTTTACAGGGTTGAGCATAATAGAATAACAGGTCAGTTAGTTAATATGGTTGAAGACGTGCATGTCAGGAATATCACAGGGACAAGTAACTAGGATAGCTGATGTTCAGAAAACATTTTTTTTCCACAGAATTCATTAAAGTCGTCTTTTTCACATTTTTTTTCAATAACATTTAATTCATCACTGTTTTGTTTTGTCACATATCACAAACTTAAGTCAACCTTATTCAATTTTAGTGCCGTTTCATACAAAAGGAGACAAGACTACAATGAAAATGTGCCATGTGGTTTGACCAGAAGGCAGGAAGGGTGACTGCGTCAAACATCCGAGCAGCCTGCCACACGGACCCAGAAAAACCAGCTGTCTCCTTGCTGAAGAAGCTGTGCTATCCTGTGGCCTTCAAGGGACCAAACAACAACACACCACATTCTCTCAGGTATTCATATCTACTTTTCACTCAATGAAAGCTTCACACAAAAATGTAATAATCAGAATTCCCAAATAGAACAAAACCATAAGAGTGACGGGGAGGGTAAGCATGGCAATGCGCACAAAAGTTTTCTTCTCTTCTTTCACAGCGGTCAGGCTTTTACAAAAACACTTCTTAAAAACTACTGTCATGCAGACCATTAGGACAGCAACACGTTTCCAGTTGCAACACTTTCAGGAGCAATCTTTGGTGCCTGAAAAAAAGTTTCCTCCTGAAAAGAGTGCAGCTCAAAACAAACTGCCATGCAAGTGGTCTACATGTGAGTTTCAGAGAGAACACGCTGTGGAAGGATGAGCAAGTGGTCTACATGTGAGTTTCAGAGAGAACACGCTGTGGAAGGATGAGCAAGTGGTCTACATGTGAGTTTCAGACAGAACACGCTGTGGAAGGATGAGTGTTTTAAGGCTATATTAAAAACTTTTCTCCCCATCACTTTTGGAATATACATCCACTTATCATCTTGCTGGTAATACACAAATGATCAAGATAAATAACACATCTGCAAATAAAGATGTTATTTGGACTTCTGAAAGTAATGTTACTGTGATATGATAAGTGTACATTGTTATGGTTATAATTACTTAGTCATTTTATATTTAAGGTGTATATCATTTTTTCTGTTTTTAGGTGGGGCCATTGAACAAGAGAGAAAAGTAGTTGAGGAGTACAGCAAGATGATGGAAAGCTACAACACCAATCTCACTGTCAGAAAGGCCCCCAACCATGGGTACTGGGGGTTGATGACCAGCCCAGAAGTTGTTTAAAACTTGACACCTCGCACTTAAAAATGTCAAGTTGGAAATGCAGTGACTGTAGGCTAAACATAAGAGGGATAACAGGAAAAAAACTTAACAGAATAGAAGTTTAAAGTGTTTTACAGACCACATACTTTGAGGCATATGTAAATCCATAATTTTTGTACAGAGATGCATATAGTTATGAAAGAGAAATGTGTCATAAAAACCCAGTTGAACCACTAGACTGGAGTGTCTCTCTGTGGCAGATATGCTTGTGTCATGACAACATACAGTAAAAAAAAACATACTTGTGTACATACGGTAATAAAATGTTACACTAAAAATGTTTTTATATTCCAACAGGAAGTTCATTTGTTTCATTGACAAACTTGACATGAAATCAGTTATTTATCATTAAAAGTATGAAATCATAATTTTCATTTTCATTATTTATCTGATGGAAATAAAAATCCCACAGTGCAGTGACACATTTTTGTTTTTTATGCTTACCCCAAAGGAACGACTGAGGGAGCTGAATTTGTCAGTGCACAGCACACATGGACTATTTGATCTAGAGGTGTAAGACCTTTCGGATGCTCAGCTTCTCACATCTGATTTACAATTGAACTTTGAAGGATGGTATACCGATTCGTCGCCTCAACCGATAACTCTCTGGACACGGATCCTAACTGATGCAAGTCCTCGTGTTGACTCCAATTCCGCTGGACCCATTTGCTTTTTCCCTTTAGTAAAAGCTGGGATCTTAAGCTCAGCATTGTACAGACCAACTGAATCTGTCACATCAAACCCTCTATCAGCTAATTCACCAGGGTTGAGGTGATCTAAAAATCCACTGCTCTCAGTCAAGTGTTTGTCTGATGTTCTGCCTCCCCATCCTTTTGATAGAAAATAAAACTGTTCCTTGTGGTGTTATGCCAATTAGATATTTCATGGTATGGTGGTGTTTGTATTTTGAGTAAGTCTGTGCTCTTGCTCATAGGTCCTCTAGGCTTTTCAATGAAAATCTCAAAGCAGACAATAATGCAGGCACATTTACGAAAGACCTGTCTAAATATCATCGGCATCGACAGCTGAAGCTCTTCTCGATTTCACCAAAACACAAGTGCTGGAACGAGCCTCGCGTTCAAAACTTCATCAACGGTGTTTCTAAATGTTCTAACTGGCAGTTGGAATTGAGATCTTAAAAATACAACCAAGCAATGAAAAGGGATGGTTCATTTTCAGTCTCATAAGAGTTAGCAGCAGTTGCTGGAAGGGAGAGAGGTTTGTACCAGTCTGCAAAAACGACATCACAAACGTTAACACAACTTGTAACTTTGAATATGTGGGGATTCCAGTCATTGTCTTTACTTTACATCATCTTTTTCAAAAGCCAGTTCATCAAATATTCCTGATCTAATTTTGTCCTTCAGCCTTTCGTTTTCCTCCCTGAGTTTATTACATTCTCTTTGTAATCTTTCAGTCTTTTCCTTACATGGTCTGTTGTCACACTGTTTGTTCATCCTCAGCAGGTGGAGCAGACTCAATTTCTGGCACTGATGACAACTCTCGGAGGGCATCCACTTGCTTCTTTTCTCCTTCACCCTTTTGTTCTTCATCCTGCTGTGGTGGCCATACCTTTCCATGTCTCTCTCTCTTTTCCTCTTCTTGGTGGCTGGTGTGTGTGAGAAGACGGATGGAACCCAGTCAGGGGACAGCGGGTCATCAGATTTGGCACCTATAATGATACAAGAGAGCTTATGTCCAACATATGCCAACAAGTGTAAAGAGAGTATCAGTTCAGCTTTTAGATACCGTTCATGCAAACTGGTAGAACAACCTCTCCTTTCCAACAACAGCTTTTATCTCTCCAGACTGAAAATGAACCTTCCCGTTAACTATAACGATCAAACCCCGCTTACTACAACCTCCAGTCCATACAGTTGGGACGCTGTGTGAAACGTAAATAAAAACAGACTCATCACATTCAGAATGAAACTTTAACATCTTGTCTTTGTATTTAATTCAACAAAGGTTGAAAAGGATTTGCACATAGTTGTATTCTGATTTAATTTACCACCGCAGTCTGGAACTTCTTTGACTCGGGTTGTATTCAGCTAGTGTTAGCTAACAGCTGAAGTTAATGTCACTCACTGGAGTTGGTTGCTATGATAACGAATTAAGTCGGAACAATTACATACAGATATAATATAATAATAATAATAATAATAATAATAAATAATAAGAAAAATATAATAATTAACATGCAGTGTTAAATTGAGCTTACCTTTGATGAAATGTTCGCTGCAAATACGTGTGTACTTCGATGGCTGCCATTGTTTGCCCTCCCCAGGGACAGAGTCACGTCTGATGGCAGAAATCCACAATCTCCTCCTTTCTAAGTTTTCTTTTCCTGAAGGGATATGGTAAAAGCACAGCCCAGGTTTGTCTCCCCGTCGGTTAGTGCATCCAATTCACAACAACTGTCCGGCATTTCAATAGATGGCGAAAATCAAAAGGTCTGCGACGAAATTCAGTCACCTTGTTATCTGGCGGGAAGCGGAAAGACGGCCTTGTTTTGGCCTCCAGGGGGGCGTTCCTATAGGGCCGTGACATCACGTGAAAACTTTGCTACCTGCTAAACAGCAGCATGTTAACATTATCATTGTGAGCATGTTAGCATTTAGCCCAAAGCACAGCTGAGCCTAAGTAGTCCTCACAGAGCTACTTGCATTGCTGCATAATCTTAATCTTGTTCGTCTTTCTTTGTAGCAATGGGTTACAGCGAGCTTCTGGGGATAGCCTCATCCATTGGCAACTTTAGTCCACAGTGATAAAGGTCTGAAATCTTGTACAGACACACATGGTAGGGTGTCCATATTTTCAAACCCACAAACCGGGACCCTTAAGTGTACCACACAGTCATGCATGCGCATGTTCATACACGTGCGCGCACCATAGGCGTTTTCATCAGGATGGCTAACTTGGCGCACCTGTGGCGCATTTGAGCACGGAGTGGGATCAGAAAGAAGGCATTATATAAGGGGGGGCATTAAAGGCTGTGACATCATGACTTATCACATTCACTTCTTTCTCCCCCTTTAATCACAGGGCCATCCCTCTGATGACAGTTTGGGAGTCCTGTTGAGTTTTTCTCAAAGGAAACATGTTGTTGTCTGGGTCTACGTACATTATTTTTCAACTTTAGTTTGAACCCGAACACTCTTTATCACCTCATGTTAACGCGCCACAGCCTCCGGCTATTATAATTAAAATTGTGGAGCTCAGAGGACATTTTGTCCAGGATGGAAACACCATCTGGGTGAAGGACTGACAGGAACGGCCAGTCCTGAGGGAGTAGTAAGAGGAGCGAAATTCCTGTTGATGCGCAGAAGGAACTGTGTAGAATAATTAATCAAAACGACACATTTGATGTGCACATAAGCACGGAGGGTTCTCTGGTTCAAAACTACACTAAATGTAACCAGCAGATTTCTAATGTGTCCGTGCGTAATTGCGGCTTGACAGCGAGCAACATCGCTCTCTATAGAGACTGCAACGGTGCGCTGTGCTGCCTCTCTTATCTTCTGCGCACAAATTAATGAATGAGTGCAACATGATAAACGTCTATATAAGTATAATATCATTATTTTAATTGTGGTGAAAACCTGGACAATTTGTTATACACTGTTGAAAACTCCCCGAGCATTATCACGAAGAATCATGGTGTTGAAAGTGTTAAATATAGAAATAGCTCAACAACTATTGGATGGATTGTCATATGTGGTACAGGTATGCACGTCCCCCAGAGGATGAATTGTAATAACTGTGGGGATTCTCTGACTTTTGGGGACTGCCCATTGTTTCGACAGCCTGTTATTCTGACAACCCAATAAAAATGCACCATTGGACCGAAGCCCATTAGTCCGACAGCCCTTATTCTGAATACAAGCACCCGTTGTTACAAAATCCTGTTGTTATGAAAATACACACCCTCCCCGCACCGCAATCTTAATGCATGGGCTTACCGAGGCTCAAGCCCCCAGGCCTGACGACGTAAAATGGCCCATGAGGCTCCGGGGGAGAAAAAATAAAATTCCTTGAGAGAAGCGTTACCAAGGGAAAAAACGGGATGCTCCGTGCAATAAAGACACACGGCGGCGGCGTTTTTTACTCCAACACAGCCTGCCAGGAAATATATAATTTTTCTAGCAGCTGCATATCTGACTGAGATCTGTTTGTCTGTCTGACTGACTGAGTGAAGAGTGAGAGGCAATTGATTATTTTCGGAACAATTGGGTGTTAGTATTCGGAATAACGGCCTGTCGGAAACAATGGCATGGCACCAAATGAATACCAGGCAGCGCTGGATGACGCTTTATGTACTATGGTAATGCACATATTCGGTAGGGCATGTCCTGATTTGCCGGCTGCGTTTATGCACATCTCAGTGGGCTTACGCGTTTGTGTGATTGGAGGAGTCTTACCCATAGAGTCCAATAGAGGGCGGAGCCTATGTGAGTTAGAACTGTATTACATTTACTATTATGCAAATCAGTGTTTTTCGTTACATCTTCCCTTTCTAGATTTTCAAACTCCACTCCCCCAGTGTCTCTGTTATAAATTTAGTCTCCAATCTTAGATTATTTGTCAGACTTGACAAAGCTCCTCCCGAGCCACAGAAGACATAACTGTTTTTACAGATTGTGTAGTAATCCTTATGATGAGTTGACATGTAAAATTGGTACCATGAGCCTTTAGTTGGGGCTTAAAATAAGTCACTTCCAATGCGTAAATAATTTGTTTGTCTGTATAAAGCTCCGGCATGCGTTGAAATTAAAGAACAGCCTGATCCTGATCATCATGAACAACAAGATAAAAAAGTCACTAACAAATTCCACTAAACTCCAAAGACCATAATGTTAAAGCAACTGAAGCTGAATGAGAATTCTTTGTAGGTTAATGCGAGGTTCAGTGAGAATCAAGGCAAAGTTTCATGTCACATCACAGCTCTTCATTCATTAGTAAAGAGCAGTAGGCTGGTGCCGTCAACAGCAGTGAATAATTCATCCACCTGTGCAGCACTCAGAACCTTTTAAAAGGGCCAGCATCAGCAGTTCCACTGGACTTCAAATGCAGAAAAAAAACGCATTTACGCGCGCACGGACACGCGCTGATATGCACGCACCGTGGTGTTTTTAATCAGGATGGCTCACTCGGCGCACCTGTGGCGCATTTGAGCACGGAGTGGGATCAGAAAGAAGGTATTGTCACATTCACTACTTTCTCCCCCTTTAATCACAGGCTATCCCCCTCGTGACACACTGACAGTTTGGGAGTCCTGTAGAGAGTTTTCCTCAAAGGAAACATATTGTTGTCTGGGACTACGTACATTATTTTTCACTTGTTTTGTCTCAGGATATCATAATTAAACTTGTGGAGCTCAGGAGGACATTTTGTCCAGGATGGAGACACTTTCCAGGTGAAAAGACTGACAGGAATGGCCTGTCCTGAGGGAGTTTGATAAGAGGAGCTAAATGCCTGTTGATGTGCAGAAGGAACTCTATAGAGACTGCAGCGGTGCGCTGTGCTGGATCTCTTATCTCATGCACACAAATTAATTAAACAAACCTGGACAGTCCCGGACAAAACCGGGACGTCTGGTCACCGTAGTTTATCGTCTCAATCTCTAGTTTCAAGTCTTCTTCAATACAGCATGATGTTCATCTAGTAAATGATGGTCCCATTTACAGTCAGATAGACCATAAAGCAGGGGATGCTTTAGGGCGAGGCTACCTTGTGATTGACAGGTCTCTACCACGGCGTTATCCCGGTTTGGGAGTTGTCCCTGTTTCCGTCTTAAAAACTTTAACATTTTCACACTGTGTGTTTTCAGTTCATGAAAGTTAATTATAACCTTTATGGTCGCACTTAGCTCCACCCTCTCGTGTCACTTCTGGTTGCAAATAACCAACATAACCAAGATGACGACGGCTAAAGTGCAGAACTCGAGGCTTCAAAACGGCAGTCCATAAACCAATTGGGTGACGTCACGGTAAACTTCGTCCACTCTTATACAGCCTAGACGGAACTTTTGTTTCACTTCATTTGTTCAGCCAGGCATTGTGTTCACATTAGGACAATATCTGTTCGAAAGGGGGGGGGGGTTGATTGTCAACTTACAACAAACTACAGCTGTCTAACTCAACCACGCATGTGGCCATTTTTCTGTCGCTGTTTTTCATGATGTACTGTAGCTATAGAGCTCAACAATGCTCGAACTTCCAGAAGTGAAAATCCCATTCATATTCTGAATCGGGATTTTGAATCAGGATGATTGATTAATGTCATAGACTTACCACAAGCTACGAGATTGTGAAATGATGGTATATGCTCCTGTAGGAAGCCCAAGTCTGCATGATATACTGTATCAACCTTGTTTTAAGAAAAACATGTTTCATTCAGGTTCTCACACAAAGGCACTACATTACCCACAATCCTGTGTAACAGCGACATCTGTGATTTGTGGAGCTTGTTGTTACGATGGAAATGTTTACCGCGCCCGCAAACGACTAGTGAGGGTACATGCTTGTACGTGCTCCTCCGTGCCGTCTGCTCCGATTTCAAACATGCAAACATCAGCTCATTTGGAAACTTTCTCTTATATCACAAAAAATAGTTACCGAAATGTGTTTCTGAAAACATCTGAGGTGAAGAAATACTGTCATGCAGTTGTCTACATTTTAGATTGAAACGGTTAGTTAGTTTCCAGTTGTGGTGAGTCACCATTCGCAATGGTTTATGGAATGAGTGGTTCCTTTACTTTTAAAATAATTATGAACACAATCTTGTACCTTTGCCTTTTTTTTCCATTTTCCAATGTTTTAACGGTCAGGATTCATCTCGTAGCTGATTGGCTTGGTTCCATGCTAAAAATTCTTTAGATAAGGATTTTTATATCCCCGCGACAACGTAGTTGGGGGTACATAGCGCTCCGCATGTCCGTCCTTTTGTCCCGTCCGTCTGTTCGCGTGTCCCACTTTCGTTTCCGGAGCAGAACTCGCAAACTATTTAACTTAGGAACTTCAAATTTGGTATGATGGTTGACAGTGTGATCTATTTATTGCCTTTTGGGGGGTTAGAAGTCCAGGGTGCAACTTACAGCTGCACATTGAACATTTGACTACTCCCCTACTTTAGTGGGGGTCAAGCAGTGAGTGAAGGTATGGTGAGCCATGCTCACTTTTGCCTTGTCTAAAACGTCCAATGGAATTTTTTAATGGTAATTCACTCCCAGAACCAGAGCTGTGGTTGGTCGGTCACTGTTGAGATCTATACCTAGTCATATAGGAAGATGACGTCCCGGAAGACTCTAACCACTGCAACCACCGTGTGTAGCCTAGCTAGCGCTAAAGCTAGCGAGCTAAACTGCCAGCATGTTTATTGTCAAATGACCACTATTGACTCTGCAAACTGTTATTATGGTATTGGTCTCTGCCTGTTGGTTTGTTAATGAGTTTTTACTTTAAAAGGTATTACAATGTCATATTTTGGATGGAGGTTTACTTGCTTCATGTCCTTTTTGGCTTGTTTCTCTCAATCAAAATTTTAAATTTTTCAAGGACAGTGATGTCACATGCTTCTTTACTGTACATTTACAGTAAATATGTCAAGCTAGCAAGGCTAACCAAAAGTAGCCTACTGTTGCCTTCAGCTGAACCTGTACTCCATCATGAGTCTCCTCCCTCCTCCTCCTACTCCTCCATAATCCTACTCTTGCCCTCTGATTGGTCAGTTGTTTCTTCCAATCACAATAAGAGAGCACAACACCGGACCTATTTGAATCACTTGTCACAAACTGGAGATAGGCAGAGGGTCTGGTACCAAGCTGCTTTTGCAGCAAGACAATGCATGGGGGCTTGAGTAAAAAGAAACAAACAAAAAAACGACATATTAAGCTCATTAAAGTAAAGTAAAACAATGGTGATCATTAGATGGTATTTGCAGACCAAAACCAACAATGAAGTGAAGTATGTGATACATCTTATTCCTCTGTGCAATACACAGAGGAATAAGATGTATCAGCATACTTCACTTCATTGTTGGTTTTGGTCTGCAAATGGTATCTGTTGAAAAATATAGAATATGTCCAGCCAGCCACATCACTGACAAACATAATAGTGAAAGGAAAAGACCACCCCAGGAGTTTGCAGAGTTTACCCTCTGCCCTGTGCTGTTCTCACTGATATCTGTGTGGAGTTTCTGCTGAAGTGTACTCAGTCATGAGAAAAAAAGAAGTACTGAGAGCATTTGAAGACTCCCTCCTTGTGCCACATATAGTAGCTGTCCATCTGACAACAAGAGGTCATGACATTATTGGCTCCCGATAGGACGAGAAGCATCCAGATGAGCGACCTAATCAGACCATGGACATGGCTCAATCATCCTGTCAGGGGCAATAATTACTCTACCGTCTTAATTAAAAACTTGGTCCTGGTAATTAGGAGTCATTGTTTACCTTGCAGGGTAGCCATTGTTATGCATGTCCTCACTCCACCATTCCTGGCTTTCATTTGCCCTTCCCTCTGCTTCAGGCTACGAGCCTGTCACTCTTCTCTTCTTTTATTGATGCTCTTTTCCTGTCGCAGAGGAAAGAGTGGGCTTGAGGGGAACCTCCACCAACACCCAATTATCCTATGGGTTGCTGATTGTCCAGGAATGCTTTGATGTGTGGAACAACTTCCAGGAGGTAAGATAATGGCAGTAGAGGGAGCACTGAGGAAAGGAAAGGCAAATAGGAGTCAGGGATGGTGCAGATGGAAGAGGAGACGTAGGGAGGAGTGCTGCAGAAAGGTTGAGTGGTGTTAGGGCATGTCTGAACATTAGTTTATGTTGGCATATATAATGTCATTATCATCTTCTCTGGAAGATCATTGAGAGAGAAAACAACACAGTTACTAAGTGGCACATAAAGTAACAGATTCTAGCTGGCATCTGGAGGGAAAACATTCCCGCTTGGTTTGTCTATGGCAGGCCTATTCAACTAGCGGCCCCCAAACCGGATATGGCCCTTTTATTTTTTTTCTGTGGCCCGCCAGACGCTGCCTGCAAAATCAGTACACCTGATTTGCAGGCAGCGCCTGGCGATCATTGACGATATATGTTGAGCTGCTTTGACACATCTGAGCCACTTCCTGTGGCTTGGATACATCTTTACGTTGCATCACGGTACGTTTCTCTCGCGCACACCTGACGGTCACGGCCTCGGGTTTGCCACCTGCCAGCGTCAAGCTAATAACAAGCTACAAGCTTCAAAATGTCTCTGTCAAAGCCAAAGACATGTAAAGTTGATGCTGAAAATTGCCAGTTCAAGAGTGAATATACTGATAAGTATTTATTTGCTTCATAAGCCGCAGCAATACTAAACCGTGGTGTTTATTGTGCAATGAATGCATTGCTGTGATGAAGGAATTCAATTCAATTCAATTCAATTCATTTATTTTGTATAGCGTCAAATCACAACGGAAGTTATCTCAAGACACTTTATATATAGAGCAGTCTTAGACGTACACCATAGTTTTAGGTGACCCAACAAGATCCACCAAGCGCGCTGTGGCCAGGAAAAACTCCCCGTTTAGCGGGAAGAAACCTGAAGCAGAACCGGGCTCAGGGTGGGTGGCCATCTGCCGAGACTGACTGGGGGGATAGATAGATAGAGAGAGAGAGAGAGAGAGAGAGAGAGAGAGAGAGAAGCAACCACAATAATAGCCTCTCAGGCTGTAATAACTAATACAAGTAGGACTAATAACAACAAAACCAGTAGTAGTGGATGTAAAAAGAGTGATAATACAACTATCGGAATTGATATCATTGGGTCGTCTTCAGACGGGCTTTCAAGTGGAGCTGAGGAATACAACGTGAAGCGGCATTACAAGACAAGTCACGGCTTGTTTTCTACCAGTTTTCCAGAGGGTTCGGAGGAACGGAGAAGGAAATTACAGGACTGCTAACATCTTTCAAAGCGAATCAAGTGGCTTTCGGTCGCTTTTGCACAGAACAAGAGAGAGCCTGGATAGCACCCTACGTGTAGCCTGGACACTACCAGGCAGAAGAAGGCCTTTTACTGAGTCAGAAACAGTTAAAGAGGCTTGCTGTTATTAATGAAATGGCTGTTGATGAAAAAAAAACAAGGAAAGCATCACTTCATCATTAAAAAAGTGCCTCTCTCAGACATATCGGCTCTTAGAAGAGTGGAGATCCTTGCAAAGATGTCTCAAGTAAGCTTTTGGAAAACCTCAAAAAAGCAGAACATTTGTCTATCGCTGTGGACGAATCGACTGATTGTACCGACATGGCCTCAGCTATGCATCTACGTCAGGTTTTTCGATGGAGTGTGCTTTCAGGAAGAACTTCTGGGGCTCATTCCGCTGGAGGAACACACTACAGGTGAAGTGAGGTTTCAAAAGATTTAGTTTGTTTTTTAACAAGCATTAACTGGATTTAAAAAAAAGTGTGTCCGTTGGTTACTGATGGTGCTCCAGCTATGATCGGTAGAGTACAGGGGCTGGTGCCGAGCTATCAGCCGTAGCCCACATATGCAATTTTTACACTGGGCATCATTCATCAGTCCGTGTTGTGTGCAAAGCTCAGCGGCGATCTTAATCACCATGGCCACGATCATGACTTGTGAACTTCATACGCTCAACCTCCAGCTTACAACATGGCCTTTTCCGTCTGCTGCTTGCTGACATGGGTGGCAGACCATACTGACTTACTCATCCATAACGATATCAGATGGCTCAGCAAAGGAAAAGTTCTGGACCGTTCTGGTAAACTCCGCCAGGAGATTTTGTCTTTCCTTCGTACATGTAAACACCAAACGGTCATCAAACCTCTTGGAGTGCATGTTGGATGAACAGTTTATGGCAGAAGTCTACTTTCTGAGTGACATTTTTGGACATTTGAACACTTTGAATCTGGAAGTGGGGCGGGAAAAGTCTATCGCTGATTTGGTTGAGAAGCTTTGTGGCTTCAAAACAGACCTAATGGCAGCCAAATTACTGCATTTCCACAACTCCGTGTTTTCATGAGCACCTTACCTGGAGCACACGTAACACCCGTCATGACAGACTTTATGACAAAACTGACTGAGAACTTCACTGCGAGATTCCAAGGCTTCAGCATTCCCATTGAGGTACCGCAGTTTGCTCGTGATCCGTTCTCCATCAAACCTGAGGCAGACTTCTGTGCAAAAGTAAAAGAGGTAATGACTTTTATGGATGAGGGCACCTTTTAGATGGAAGTGGTTGATGTGCAGTCCTCCTTTGCTTTAAAGCAGCACTTGCAGTGTGAGGGTGCAGTGGACTTTTGATCTAAACATGTTAGCCAGCATCAGTACCCCAAAATAAGGAAACTGGCCTTACTAATACTGATGATGTTTGGCTCTACTTATACATGCGAGTCCAGCTTTTCTCACATGAATGCCATCAAAACAAGAACACGTTGTTCCATGACCAGTGAGAAGCTGCATGAGTGTCTCAGGATTGCCCGTACTACATATGAGCCAAACCATGTCGACATTGCAAAAACAAGGCAGTATAATTTCTCTCACTGACTCAAGCAGGCTCAAAATGACTAACGTCTGAGATATGTGGTGGTTTTACAGAAGTAAGTAACCTGATTGAGGCATGTAATGCTATTTTTATGAAAATACAAAGACTACAGATCTGTTTTATGAGTACTCAAACAGGCCTACTTATTGTTAGTCTGAATACTGTTTCACTGTTTTCACATTTAAAAATATGGATATGGACAACAGGTAACGCAGCCGCCAAGTGCTGCTTCCTCGGTCGGCCTGCCCTGGGCTTAATGATTAAGTGATGAAATGATTAATGATTAATGGTGCTTCCAGTGTTGAAATGGCTTGCAAAAAGATGGAAGATGCCCTCAATAACTGTAGTGACCTTTTGACCTCTTCCATGGTGGTGGCTGATTGAGAGTACGTTCGTAGTTTAACACTGACTGGCTTTGAGCAGCAAAAACTGGCAATGAGGAATGTCAAAAAATGAAGTTAAAGTTGAACTCAAAATGGGTTTATTCCAGATTCTTTAAACCAAAAACATGAAATCAAAACACAAGGCAGCAGCTACAAAGACCAGACGTTTAGAGCTGTGTGCCTCCAATCAGCGGCACCTGGCCTTCTCTTGGCCAGGCATTTATCCCCCATCAGCACACTCCAAGCCTATAGAGGGCGGCAAAGCACACTGGCAAACACATGAGAATTGGCTTCTACACATAGCCTAAATCTGATAATTGGGATGAAGATAAAAAAAACAAAAACAGCACATAAAATGTAAATAAAATATATACAACAACTACATGCTAAACTAAAATTCCTTTTTTTTTTTTATTTATTTACAAATTTTACCAGTAACTTCTTTTTTTTTGCAATAAAGTTTGGAATACAATGTTATGTTTTGTATGTACTGTGGGTAATACCTTGCCTGTTAGCCACTGGTGAGGTCTCAATGTGCATAGCTCGCTGTGGCGGATCATGAAATTGTTCCCTTTAATTTGGGAGGGAAGCACAGCGACTACAACTTCTGTGTCCTCCCTTTTCCACAGTGATGTCAGCTGCAGAAACAAATTTACAACTTTTTATGTCATCAAATAATCCCATCAGTCATACTATATTTATGATAAATTAGAAAAATAAAATGACCAATTAGCCATGCAATATCTAAATTTAATTCAGAAATAATGTTATCAGTTCTGGGGATGATTCCTACTTGCTTTTCTTGATCTGGATGCATTTTCTCTGACACCAACAGGCTGGCCTTCGAAATGGGGGATACAAGTATCTCTCTACCGGCTCTCTCCATTTCCTTTACTGATGGTTCATCATTGTTCACAAGGTGAACAGTGAGGTGTTGATTTTTCAAATTTGTCTGGTCATGGAACTCTTTGACAGTGGACATTACAATGTTTGCACACATTGGCAAGGGGAAGTTGAATATCCCAGAACTTATAGCCTTAACTTATATGGCAACAGACTGCAAGTGATGTTCCCTCACTTTATGTAGGTCCTGACCACCCTCCACATCGACCCCCTCGATGGAGACAGGTTGCAAATGGGCCCTGGTCCTCCGAAAGTCCACCACCATCTCTTTGGTCTTGGAGGTGTTCAGCTGCAGATGGTTTGTTCTGCACATGACACAAAGTCCTCCACCAGGCTCCTGTACTCTCTCTCCTGTCCATCCCTAATACACCCCACAATTGCAGTGTCATCTGAGTACTTCTGCATGTGGCATGACTCAGAGTTGTGCTTTAAGTCAGAAGTGTAGAGGGTGAACAAGACAGGGAAAGCACAGTCCCCTGCGGCGTGCCAGTGCTGCTGTCCACGGTGTCAGAGGAGTAGTCCGCCACCCTGACATACTGTGGTCTCCAAGTGAGGTAGTCCGTGATCCAGGTTACCAGGTGCATGTCCACCCCCATCTCTATCAGCTTATCTCTCAGTAGCAGGGGCTGGATGGTATTAAAGGCGTCAAAAAGAAGTCAAAAAACATGATTCTCACAGCACCACCACCCTTGTCCAGGTGAGAGTAAGCTCTGTGTAGCAGATAGAGGATGGCATCGTCCAATCGTCCAATCATTTATTCAAGGATTATCAGTCAGGATTTAGAGTGCACCATAGCACAGAGACAGCACTAGTGAAAATTACAAATTACCTTCAAATGGCATCGAACAAAGGACTTGTCTCTGTACTTGTCTTGTTAGATCTTAGTGCTGCTTTCGACACCATTGACCATCACATCCTATTACAGAGACTGGAACATGTAATTGGCATTAAAGGAACTGCACTAAGATGGTTTAAGTCCTATTTATCAGATCAATCTCAGTTTGTACATGTCAACGATGAGTCCTCCATGCACGCCAAAGTTAGTCACGGAGTTCCACAGGGTTCTGTACTTGGACCAATTCTATTCACCTTATATATGCTTCCCTTAGGCAATGTTATTAGAAAACACTCCATTTCCTTCTGTATGTCTCCTTTGCCTCTCTCAGTCGGACCTTGAGTTCCCCCTGAACGCGCTTCACCTCTGCCCGGTCTCCATCCTTGAACGCCCTCTTGTTCTTATTAAGGAGATCCTTGACATCACTGGTAATCCAGGGCTTGTTATTTGGAACGCAGCGCACTGTTTTGATGTGAACAACAACGTCCATACAGAAGTTCAGGTAGTCAGTGGTGCATTGTGTTACCCCCTTGATGTCCTCGCCGTGTGGTTCCTGCAGCACACTCAAGTTATTGGACTCAAAACAATCCCTCAGAGCCTCTTCTGTCTCAGGGGACCATTTCCTGAAGGAACGCGTGGTTGTGGATTGCCTTTGAACCTGTGGCTTGTACTGGGGCTGAAGAAAGACCAGGTTGTGATCAGACTTCCCCAGTGGGGGCAAGGGGTTGGCACTGTATGCGTCCTTCACATTAGCATACAAGAAGTCTATTGTCCTGTTCTTCCTGGTAGGGCAATTCACATTATAGTGCACAAAGGTGACGAGAGTAGAGTCTAGTGAGGCGTGATTAATGTCACCAGAAATCCCAGTGAAGGCCTCGGGGTGTTGTGTTTGTAACCTTGTGTAACCCGGGCACTTAGCAGAAACCCAGGCTACTAGAACCCGACAACGCCACTCTGGGAATTTCACCCAGAGAATAACCCAACCAAATTACACAAGTTCTTTGATAAAGAGATGGGGCAGAGACGTGAGTTTCGAGTTCCAAAATCAAATAACTTTTATTTAAATTAAAAAATGGTGATAGTTGCTACAATGATAAAAGCTGCAAGAGAGGCCAGGTAAGAAAAATAATGTCCTTTATTACAAAAATAGATTTAAAATGTTTTTAAAAATGTCACTACACCACTAACCTTACCAGTACAGGAGAAAGGGTGACAGGGAAACCCACAGGAGGCATGGAGTGAGGGGAGAGGAAATGCAGAACACTTCACCGCCACCAATAGTTGGAGAAACACACAGCTACTTACACTCACACTGCAAGATAAAGAGCACACAGGGGTTAGGAGGACATAGCAAGCCACATGCAGTAAGAACCCCAACACAGGAAGAATCCCTCCACCCAGTGACCAACCACCTGCAAGGATATACAACCTTCCTGTTAACTGGCAGAGAGCTAGGAATGTTCACTTCCCGATTACCTATACAACAGTTGGTTTACAGATTAACAAAATAAATGCCCCCTCCCCTATTACAGCAAGAAGCCTATGTTGGTGTTGGGCCACCACTTTAAACAAAAAGAAAGAAACATATTACCAGAAGCAAAACACACTAACCAAAATGCAGAAATTAGAGGTAGATGGGTAAACAGATTATTAAAAATAAATCAACATACAAAAGCCCAATACAACCCAAAATACCTTAACCAGAAATAGGAAAAATAAAATAACTAACTAAGGGACAAAAACAGCAGTGGCAACAGAGCTCCTCCTCCGCCACATACAGCCAACTATGTCACACAGGAAGCACCAGTTTCTCCGTTCCTCGAGCCGCGGGTTACTGTGATCAAACAATCGGCCCACTAGTGATCCTCTAGCACACGAACGCACACACACCGTATCCTGCGCTCTTCATATAGTTAAAGGTGCACGAGCGTCGCAGGGGGGAGCTAAGACTGCAAACCGCATCTTAGTCTTATGTTCATCTCCCTCAACAGCAGTAATGGGGTAGAACAGAGTGAGCCAAACCTCTGTTTGGCCACCAACTGCTCTTTTTAAGGGGCTGCTATACTAGGGGAGTAATCAAGGTATCAATTGTTCTCAATCTCAGTGATTAAGGGGTGTGGCGATGGGGAAAGCTCACCCAATACACTCGCAATGGTGGAGTGGATGACGTCACATGCCATCTCTGCATGTGCCCGTGGAGGAATGTAAACACACACAACAATGGCGTGCGTAAATTCCCTTGGCATGTAATGTGGTCGGAGACTCACCGCCAGCAGCTCGATGTCCTGACAGCAGATGGTCTCCTTCACAGTTACATGTCCTGGGTTGCACCTGATGTTAACAAAGAGAGCGCATCCCCCACCTTTGCGCTTTCCGCTCAGCTTTGCGTCCCTGTCCGCCCTCACAGTTGATGTGTCACATGTCAATGTGTCCTTGAGCAAGACACTTAACCCCAAATTGCTCCCGAAGGCATAGCCATCGTGTGTGAATGTGTATTTAGATTAGATCCTGAAGGGCAAAGTTGGCACCTTAGCAGCCTCTGCCATCAGTGTATGAATGTGTGTGTGAATGGGTGAATGCTGACATGTAGTGTAAAGCGCTTCGAGTGGTCAGAAGACTAGAAAAGCGCTATATAAGTCCAAGTCCATTTACCATTTACCATTTACAGTCGTGAATCCAGGTAGCTCCACGTTAGCATCCACAGTGTTCTCAGTTAGCCACGTTTCAGTCAAACACAGTAAGCTACACTCCCTGTCGATCTTCTGGTTCCTTACCAGGGTAGCCAGCTCGTCGGTCTTGTTGGCCAGCGAGTTCACGTTCCCCATCACTACCGAAAGAATAGAGGGCTTGTACCACCACGTCTTAGACATTAACTTAGCCTTCAGCTTTAGTGCCGGCTCTGCAGGCCCAGTACTTGCTCCTCAGTTCTTCAGGTATGGGGTGAACAAAGCCGGCCTGGCCCCTTCGTAGTGAGAGCAGCTGATCCCTTGAATAAACAAGTTTTCTGCCGCCGTCTTGTAGAAAAGTAGAAGTCGTATCCATAGGATAAAATAAGAACTACACCATATGTGCAGAAAAAGGTTAAAAGTTAAGTAAAAGCAGGCTGCCACTCTTGTCGGCGCCGGAAGTGTTGCTCCTGTCTTTGCCCTGTCACAATGCTGTAATATTGTGATAACAGTTCATTCAGACTAAACCCACACATGTTCTGAGATATAGACTGCATCAAAACTACAGAGCCATCACAAATGTACATTACAGGTTTTCTGTGAACTTTTGGCCCATGTAATTTGATGCAGTCGGTGATGAATGAGCCCAGAAAGTACAATACTTACGGTGTTGAGTGTTCACAGGTAACATAAGTGGCAACAGGGACAGGGGATAGCAAGACAACGCCATGTCTGCAGCAGAAGTTGATGCCTTCCACAGACAGGTGCAAAGGGTGAATGTCAAAAATTAAAAGAACTTTCGACTCTGAGGAGCTCTTCGTATGAAGCTGGAAGTGCTTCAAGTATGCCAAGAAATCAGCCTCTTGCATCCACCCTGATGCGTTGGCTGTCCCAATGCAGCCAGGTGGGCCATCCCGGATGAAATGCAATTTGAAGTGCCCACGTGGGAAAATTAACATGGTATGGTGTTCCCAAGCGCATCCCAAGTGTGCCTCTTTCTACTGAGGTGGCTGCACCAACATGCCTTTCACCACGTCTTGCCACAACCATTTCTGGACTTTGGACCGTCGTTATCCCCGTTTCATCCATGTTCCAGATGTTTTGTGGTTCAAACTTTTGTTTCACCAAAACCTTGCTCAAGTTGTCGAAGAGGTTGTTCGATTAAAACTGGTTGCCCTCGAAAAGGCTTGTGGCTTGGGAATACCTATCGAGAGACTGGGGTTCCTCTTTAGAAAGCCAGTGAACCAGTCAACACCAGCCATGCCAGTCTCACTTCCGAACCTGAAATAAAATAAAATAAAATGTAAATAGTAAGTATTGTCTATCTCGCTCTCTTCCTCCGTCCCTCCCTCCCTCTCTTATATAGGCCTACATAATTCTCTCGTTTTTTTCTCGTATATTTATCGTACCTCTTTGGGACTTCACCTATATTAGAAGTCAGCTGCTCTTTTAAATATTCTCTGAGGCTCCTCTCTTGGTCTTCTGAAAACACTTCCCTGATGGTCCGGTACCCTGCACTCTGTAACTTATCCGATCGCTCGCCTGCAAGTTTCTCTCTTTTTTTATGGAATGGGAATAAGATGGTGTGACAGATGGAGAAGGGCCACTGCCCTGACTTCTGATTGTTAGACGCTTGTTCCTAAATATTGAGGGGAACCCTCTGTTAGTAACCCTCTTCCTCACTTTTCTTTGTATACTAAAAAATAAAAAGGAATACAATTTCTACTTTTAAATGATTTATTCACTGTATGACAAACAATAATTACTTATTATTTGCTATTGGACCATTACATTAATATTACATTAATACAAAATAATGACATTATCATGTTGTTACGTTAATAACTCCAATGATTATGTACATCACAATGACTTGTGCATGTATAAATGTAAACATTATGAACATAATCTTTTAACAAAATTTGGGCGAACTATCATTTTATGTACCCCACAATGACTTTTTTTGATGTAGAAAAATACTGTTGTGTGGTCTGTTTTGATGTGGCTGCAGCATTTTTCTAGCAAAAAACACTGGCTGTATTCGAAACCTCATACTATACTAGTAGTACAACCTCATACTACACTAGTAGGACAGCCTCATACTATACTAGTAGTGCAACCTCATACTATACTAGTAGTGCAACCTCATACTATACTAGTAGTACAACTCATACTATACTAGTAGTACAACCCCACACTATACTAGTAGTACAACCTATACTAGTAGTACAACCTCATACTATACTAGTAGTGCAACCTTCCTTGAACAGTGAAGACCCTGCCGACTTAAGAATAGCAACTCCCTCAAAGTTGCTAAATTAGAGTACAAGGAGGAAAACATTGTGTGTGGATACGAAAATAACGTTCATCCAATTGAAATTTCATCCAAACAAGTATTTTACTTGTAGTTTACAAAATGATCGCGATGATTTTTCACAGAGGAGACGTGTTTTCATCAGAGAAGCACCAAATCTTGGAGAAGGTGACTGTTCACAAGACACCGGTGAAGTTGCTTAATGTCAAGAAAAGTCAGAAGAGTAAGTTACAATAACATCACAAGTTTTTGATTAGTGGCTTATCGAAGTATGTTGACCCTAAAACCGAGTCTTCCATGTCACTGAAATGGCTCTTTTACCTGGCTAGACCGAACCAGACCTAACCTAGGCCGGACCAGTTTATTTTCAGCGTTTTCGATTGAGCTAAAAATATCCTTCCCCTAATCATTTGGAAATAGCATGACTCTAGCTGATCAATTCATACACACACACAAACACACAAACACACACATACAAGCATGTAGAAGCAGCGACTACATCCAGTATGTTGTTGGAGGTGCAAACATCAGAAGTTCAAGTGCATGAATGTACCGGACAGCAGCTGTGGCTCAGCTCAGCTTTCTGCAAGCTATACAGTTATACATATGTGAATATACATTTCTAAAAGAGTGTGCACAGGAATCTTTCTTCTCTATAAAATCACAAGGAGCATACTCTAAGCAAGGGTTCCCCAATTAGTTTCCCCAAGGGACAAATTATGTCAAGCATGCCAAGCCAAGGGGCCAAAACATCTGTTTTTGCTGCTGTTACCACCATCATCCTCATTATTATTATTGTTGTTGTTGTTGTTGTTGTTGTTGTTGTGTTTGTTGTTGTTATTATTATTATAAGTAGTAGTAGTCAAGGTGGTTGTAGTAATAATTTAGGCCTGGGATTCTCTTGAAACAAAATAAGTGCAAAACCAACCATTTAATTATTTACACACACACACACACACACACACTGAGAGAGACAGAGACAGGGAGACAAACAGAGAGATTTTCAATTTGTTATTTTTTAAATACCACAATAACACTGTTGCTGTTGTTTTAGTAGTACTGCCTTTGTTTCTGTTCTCTCATTTCATCTATTTGTTCTTTTTAATTGAACTCTGTTGCATTTGATTATGAAAAGTGCTATACAAATGAAATTATTAGTATTATTGTTGTTGTAATTATTATTATAATACACCATAATAAGATTGACCAATGGACAAAAATAAATGGATGTTCACTCACCAATCAGTGAGAGAAGTGACAGCGACAGGATGAGGCAATCCCTCTGATGTCGGGCCTGTATTCTGTTGTGGCAATCCTGAGGCATTGACCAAAATGTGCATCAGAGAGTCTGTTTCATTCCTGGGTCTGATAGAGTTCATTGAAGGAAACGATGACTCACAGATGTACGTGGAGGGGAACATTGTGAGGAGGAGCATTGCAATAGCTCTTGTGTTTTTGAATCGAGCTTGGGGAACAATGTTGATCCAAAAGTCACTCACTCCATCGTTCTTGGTTATGCTTTGAGCACATCAGATGTTCCCATCTCCAGGACCTCCGTCTGGAGAGCTGCCTCATCTATGGAAGGTGCCAGCCTTCTGGCCTCTGCAGTCCACTGGCCATCAGCCGAACAGAGAATGTCTGTCTCAGGAAGAGGAGGATGTCACTTGAGAGTTTAGGGGAGCTTTCAAATCGTTCCTTGAAGTTTTGTGCCAGGCTTGTCACAAAAACCTTCATCACTGGATCCTCCTGCATTTTGTTCTTCTCACAATGCTCCCGCAGACGAGGAAAGTGCAATTTTCTCCCCAGAATGTATCGCTCCAAAAGGTTCCATCACCGTTTTCAGTTCCCCACACAGCTTAGCGCACAACACTGATTTGTGAATAATGCAATGAAACGCCAAGAGTGCTGGATTAACGGCGGCAAGCCTGGTTACCAAGCCCCTGTGTTGTCCCACCATCAACGGAGCCCCATCGGTGACAACGGACACAACGTTTCTCACATCCAAGCCATTCTTCTCGAAGAACTGTGTCAACTCGTTAAAAACAATTTCCCCAGTCGTGCGCCCGGGGAGAGAACGCAAACAGAGCAGCTCCTCCCGAAAGATCTTTCCATCAAAACATCTTGTGAACACAGATAGCTGTTCCATATCAGTTTGGTCACAGGATGAGACGATGGCTAGTGATATGGCCTCTGCTTTCTTTAAACACTCCTCCGCTAAAACTTTCATTCTTCTTGTTGCCGTGTTATCCGACAGCGGCAACTGCTTTAATAGCTCCATAACCGTTTTCTTGCTTTTCTCATCGTGACTTTAAACTTCTCCAACCAAATCAATTGCACACTTTTTTTTTTTTTTTAAAGTTATTTTTTGGGGTGATTTTTAAGCATTTTATTGATAGGACAGTGGATAGAGTGTTGGAAAGGGGGAGAGAGAGAAGTGACATGCGGAAAGGACCACAGGCCGGATTCGAACCCGGGTCCACCGCTGCTAGGACTGAGCGCTCGCTCTACCGACTGAGCTAACCAGCCGCCCCTGTAATTGCACACTTTTTAATCAACTCAGCATCAGCGAATGGCTTCTTAGCTTAAACAAGGTTCCATGAAACAAGCAATGATGCCGCTGTTGTGCTCTCTTGCGACGACGTTGATTTACAGATCGTAGAAACGGAGTGCTTGTATGATCTCATCATATTTGCAATTTTTCTTTTGCAGATGTCTGATTTTGTAGGATAGTTGGCATCAAAACTGGCAGCATGCAGAGTGTTGAAGTGCCGCTTTAGATTGTCTGCTTTGAAGACAGCTACAGCCTGCATGCATATCAAGCATGTCGGTTTAGCATTAGCATGGTCCGGTAAAATAAAACAAAACTGATAAGTCGCTGACTTACTGGCAATAATTTGCTTAGAAGACAGACGGTTTCGCTGGAGAGTGGTGGTATATTCCATGGGCATGGAGAGCAGAGCACGTAGTTACGTAGTTACGTTAGGCACGCTCGGCGTAGCATTAAGTGTACGGTGTGGGATGAGGTCAAAAACAAGAACAGCTGCGCCCTTTGTTTCATATGTTATGACTGACAGGTGCATTCATGGGTAATGGGTAGGCGCGGGCCAGACATTTGCCTCTCTATTGGGGTTCGCTGCTCTAAGCGTTCACTATATTATTTATCAGTATGGCTTGTAGCCTATTTGTATATGAAATGCAGTATAATTCCTTCTAACCAGAACGTTACCACTCAGGTCCTGATTTGTTGTAGTCTGTTGTACACTGCTGTTATTGCAGCTAATGGAACACAGATTTTCACTTTGATTTGGCCAAAAACTTGATTGATTTCCACATATCTTACATTATGGGACAGTGACAAACCTAAATGCAGCTCTTGAATATAATGTTTACATCTGCTGGATCATGTTTAAGGTGTTAGAACTGTAGAATATGCAGATGGAACATTACAAATACACATTAAGCGTTGAGAGTGTATTGACTACTACTAAAATAAAGATATTCACTTGTGAATCGTTTCAATGTCCAAATATTCCTATATGTCAATGTCAAACCTACTAGAATGTGTGCTGTTAAACACATTGAACGCTGTGAAAATCAATTTTGACAGTGTTTGATTGTACTAAGTATTCATGAAACTGGCAGCCTGCTTTACTCATTTACTCATACTAGAGTCAGACAGTCTGGAAATGACAACTACAACGTGCTGGTCAACAGACAAACCACCATCACCGTAACCAAAGACTTCCCAAACAAAAAGCCCCACGACAGCGAGATGAGACTGAAACGGAAGTACTTGCTCTCCGGCTTTACCACGGTGAGTTCTCTTGTTGTTGTTAATATTACCATCATATCGAATCTTTCAACTTACATTTTCAACTCGAATGATTAGCTTGTCATTACACCTGAATGACATTTTGTCAGTATGATGCAGTTCTATTTAACATCAATCTGCAAAACCAGACCAACCACCGCACTACAGGAGCCAAATACCTGAAATATATAAACTGGAAAAAAAAGTTCGGAAACTTGTGTTTGGTCAATTATTTCTCTGTTGTTACAATGCTTATTGGCATTGTATTTTACATAGTTGGAAAGCCTGTTTATCTACCTTCGCAGTGATGTCCAACTTGTAAGGATCATGCATTTGTGGGATGAGCAGCACAGCTGATTATGTGGGTAGCGCCCAAGAAAAATTTGCCAAAATGCTCCGTCAATGGTAAACAGTGTATTCTCCTGTTGGGATTGACTCTTGTTTTCAGTTGTTTGGTGGATTGGAAGATTGAACTCTCTATCAGTAACAAGGAACAAACAAGACATATTGGCAATTTTACACTTTATTAATTTAATACAAAATGTCAGGAGCCTCTGTAGCGGGTGGAAGATCCATACGCAGCCACAACAGCCTGGCACCCTCCTCCTCATGCTGGTCACCAACCTGGTCACATGTTGCTGTGGGATGGCGTTCCATTCCTCAACCAGTTGCAGGTCAGCCAGCGTGGTTGTGTTGGTCACTCTAACACGTATAGCATGCTCAAGCTGATCCCACAAGTATTGAATTGGGTTGAGGTGTGGACTCTTGGCAGGCCGTTCCATTCTCTCTACTCCCGTATTGTGGAGGTAGTCTGTGATAACCCTGCTCTGTGAGGGCGAGCGTTGTCATCTTGGAGGATGAAGTTAGGTCCCAGATTGTGGAGATATGGGATCGCCACTGGCTGCAGAATCTCATCCCGATATCTCACTGCATTGAGATGGCCTTCAATGATGAAGAGCCTTGTTTTGCCAGTGAGGGAGATGGCACTGCCCCCACCAAAAGCTGTTACTCCATCGGTGCAACAATCAGCATAGCGTTCTCCGCGTCGTCACCATACTTTAACCCTGCCATCCAACTTTCGCAGACAGAACCTGGACTCATCACTGAACATGACATTCCCCCACATGTTCAGGTTCCATTGTCTGTGTTGTCGACACCAGCGCCAACGGGCCTGACGGTGAAGGGCAGTCATTGCAGGCTTCCTGGTAGCCTTATGAGAATACACTGTTTACCATTGGCAGAGCATTTTTGGAACATTTTTCTTGGGCGCTACCCACATAATCAGCTGTGCTTGCTCATCCCACAAATGCATGATCCTTACAAGTGGACATCATTGTGAAGGTAAATAAAACAGGCTTTCCAACGATGTAAATATACAATGCCAATTAGCTTTGATACAACAGAGAAATAATCACACCAAACACAAGTTTCCAAACTTTTTTTTCCCAGTTTATAATACTGAACAGAGAGACATTTTTAGAATGCAGAAATGTCTGTTTCCCTCGATGTATCGCCTCCATACTACTAACCTAAACAACTGTCGTTCATGTTTTCACCGTAATTAATTAATTGTTTTTCCTGGCCAACAAGAAACTTGAAGCAGAAACCGAGAAGTCCAAACTGGAAGCAATGCGTAAGCATGATGTGAATGACACATAACCATTCTGTCATCCGATCCACACCGACTCCATCTTCTGTAAACGTCTCATCCCTTCTGTCAGCAGCGGCTCACTAACCAGCCTTCAACAGCCTACCTGAAGGCAGACATTTACTGAAACCAAAATAAACTGGGAAAAAAAAGTTCGGAAACTTGTGTTTGGTGGATTATTTCTCTGTTGTTACAATGCTAATGGTATTGTATTTTACATCGTTGAGAAAGCCCAACCACGCTGGCTGACCTGCAATGAATCCTGGTTGAGGAATGGAATGCCATCCCACAGCAACGTGTGACCAGGTTGGTGACCAGCATGAGGAGGAGGTGCCAGGCTGTTGTGGCTGGGTATGGATCTTCTACCGCTACTGAGGCTCCTGACGGTGTTTTAAATGAAAAAAGTGTAAAATAGCCAATATGTCTTGTTTGTTCCTTGTTACTGATAGAGAGTTCAATCATCCAATCCACCAAACAACTCAAAACAAGAGTCAATCCCAACAGGAGAATACACTGTTTACCATTGGCAGAGCATTTTGGCAAATTTTTCTTGAGTGCTCCCCACATAATCAGCTGTGCTGCTCATCCCACAAATGCATGATCCTTACAAGTTGGACATTACTGTGAAGGTAAATAAACAGGCTTTCCAACCATGTAAAATACCAATGCCAATTAGCATTGTATTGATGTATCTTCTGTGGTGATGCAGTTGAAGATGTTTGAAGAGAAACTCCGCCGACACTGTCTTAGTTGTATAACAATTTATTACAATAAGTTCAGTATTGTAAACAAGTAACACGTTACTTGGAGAGCCTCCAGCCGAATAATGAGAGAACTCTCCCAAACGTATACAGACAGCTCCTTAAATACCGAGCTTGTTTTGGTCAAATACTTAGTTTCCACATATGGTTTTAATAGAAACACCTCTTTTACGAAGCCATCTATATGTCTCTTCAACTCTGACCCACATATATGGTTTTTAGGAGAGGGACTCCCCAAGACCCCTGCTGACCTAGCATCTGGTATATATTTACCTTGACTAGCTCTAAATCAGGAAGGCCCCTACAACAACTAACCTTCCAATATACTCTCCTAATACAAACCATTTATATAAATATGCTGCATCTAACAGCAGACACCTCATATCCCCCCTTCGGGACTAGTTAAAGTCCCGATAAACAGAATATGAACAAACATGTGTACAATGGTGTCAAAAATGATAATTCCTCCAACATAATCTTAACACTACAGCAATATTTATAGAGTGTGAAAGTGAAAAACCTGTCTGGCAGCTATCTCTCCTGAAGTGTCCCTCAAACAATCTAGACAGGAAAAATTCTTTCACGGCCCCTCCTGCCTAGGCGGCCACATATGGTACTCCAACCCAATTAAAAGAGGAATTTTACTCTGTCTACATAATAATATAATGTTAAGCAAATACATATGGAAACCTCAGCAAATAAATTCAAAACAATGTCCACCTTTAGGCTGGTCGACCCATCGTACCTTCCAATGGACCTGTCCCTGCCTATCCCCAATGTCCCTAAGGACCGAAAAAGAAAGAAAAAAACTGAGGTCCCAACATATTAGCCCCATAATGTATCGAATCCAACATGATAAATTACACAGATTATCATGCAATAAAATAACATTTCGTTCATACAATACATATATGTTATTTCATTTTTCAATCATCATTTTTCATTTTTTATTCATTTTATATTTTCTAAACACCGGAACTTATCAGCTTGTAGTTCCTCTGCATACGTCGATTCCCAATGTAGTAGTGACGACATGTTTACTCTGAACATTTTCACAATGTCCTTGTTCAGAGTCTTTCATTCATTTTGATTGTCCTTATTATACTTTCTGAATCCCTTAACAGCTTGGGATCCTTGAATCATCAACCGCCTTCAAGCGGTCCTCCCCCAATGTTGTTCTTAAGGGAAAAAGAAAACACCAACCAGTATCTTTGTAGAAATAACATACAATTCAAATCATTGAATACACTTCTAAAATAAATGTTAAAACTATAAGTATGTTAAATGTGGTTAATATGGACATTTCTCCACCAGTTCACCTTCCATCATTACTTTCTCATCCTCGTCCGAATCAGTCCTTTCTAAAAATGCATCTGAACCTGATCTCCTGGCATCACTACACCAACCCATCTCAATATCATAGCCTTCGCAAAAGTCAACAGTAACGTGCAAAAACAAAAACATCACACATAACGATACAAGTACTGCTACCATAATTTGAACTAGCACTGCTCTAGTGGCCCTAATGTCTCCTGCAACCAACTATTTGCAGACCAACCAGCTCCTTCTGATGGACCAAATGCATCTCTTATGTGCTTCAGTGCATCTATGACATTAGTTACTATTATCTGAATTATCAGGAATCAAAGTGTAGCAGGCATCTCCCGTTAAATTTAAACGCAACACATAAGCCCCCTTGTTTGGCCAAATATAATCAAGAGCCATGTCGTGTTTTAAACAATGTCAATCTATGGCTCCTTTGGGTGTTTGACAACATTTCGAAACCTCTTATAGTTTCGTTTGCAAAGCCCTGTAAGGTGTATGTAATGTTATCAATATTGATCTGCCAAAAATGTCACTCCATACCATGGAAACAATCCTATTCCCCACTTTTCTCCTATGCTTATTCTCCAATGGTAGGACTCCAGATTATGAAATTGCGCTAATTCTCTTTTATTCCTACTTCCCAGAAGCAACATTAGATTGAGCCTCATCAGATGCTCTCCCTTCTGGACAGAAAAAACTTCATATGGGAGTTTCAGTGTTGCCATATAGCAACATCCTGTCCACCCGTATGGTAGAAATAAATAAGCATTTTCACACAAATCCACCAAATATCCCTGAAATTGCCTATAGTCACATTACCAGGCAAAACTTGATGTTCTACCATCAAAGTTCTACTCGGCTTACGCTTTGACACTTGAAAAATCACTTCATACAACTTATTCACATCCTCATCCTCACGCTTTCCTAAATCCATCATATAACCATCACACTCTGATATTCCCATAAACATTCCAGACCCCTTATTAGTTTCATTTGAGCAAAAACAGTACTTTGCCCTCACAGGTTTCACTTCCATCGGATCAGGTACCGCTGTCATCACATTTTCATGTTGTTCAAGTAAATTCACATATGGTAATCCATGCCAACCAAGAACAATTCAATCTAGGCTTAAAGGTTCACTGATAAAGCCATCACTTTATCCACTGATGATTGCTGTTGATACAATGAGCCATGACAGTACAGAAGATTGACATGAAGTAGTTAATGGTTCCGGTACCGCCTCCAAAATTGAAGCCATGTACCTGGTGTGGTACTTTCAACCACACATGGACCCTTCAATTTCTTGATTGATCTCACTGAGTGTGTTAACTGCTGAAACCATAAATTTCTTACCTGCCCATGGGGTCTACAATTCCCAACACTGAAGCATCCCAATCCATATGCTTTCCACTTAGCTTCTCTCTTCGCAATACATGGTTCTGTTCAAACATCTCCTTGTGATATCTGATCCGAGTCAACAAACTCCTTTCCCACATCTACAATATTCCTCTGAACAGTCTCAGATGACTTTACAACCTTCACTTCCTCAATTTCCTTCCTACTATTCACACTAATCCCCATCTCTAACATAGACTTCCGGCTCTCATTTACCATCTCTTTCACTTTCAAGGATACTTTATCAAGTGTCTGTGTCACATTCTCCAATTTCCTAGGCGTTAATGTTGTCACCAAGGTAGTACTCTGATTGAACGCATTATCATTATTTATTGATTTCAAATTTAAAGTAGCAGCCTCATTCCGTGTGTTATTTACCTTTGCAGTGGTTGCTTCAACAGGTCTTAGGTTTGTTTATCATAAGTCTCACCTTACGACTTACGTAACCTTCAATCCAAGAGTGGCTAGATGAACAAATTTAAACTCTGGGCTCTCGATATGTACACATATCTTCCCCTTCATCTTCCCATGCAAGGTTGCGCACAGCAAGCGAACAATCATCCACAACTGTCTTATACCTTATATCATTGTACAATAAGTACTTCCTTGATTATAAGGCGGACCGTAGTTTCCAGGAGGTATCAACTCCACATCCTCTCCACGGACTATTTTTCCACTTGGGAAAATAGTTAATACGGCTATTCCCTATTCCACATTTACAAGGAAGAATAACCATTTTTCCAAGCTTGGATCTGACCACTATCTCCTCAGGTTTTGGCGTCGTAAAAATCTTATTAGGCACCTCTGTTGTTAGCTGTGACACATCTCTCTACCATCCTAAGTTTCATAACGGAGAGGTTTGACCCTCCTCCGGAACTGGCCTGGGACTCCTTTTTCCAACTGAACCTTCGAGTTCTCTCGCAACGGAGTCAGGATCTCTTTGCATCCTCTGGTGTTTCACTCTCCACTGAAACATGCTCTGTTGTTTTCTGGGACATATTGGAATTTGGATGTCCCCAGATGCTTTTTCTTGTCCATCATCAACATTATCATTACTGACATCATCAAAAATATGCTCAGCATCATCAACATTTTCCACAATCTGGACAATCCCCCCTTGTTGACTTTGACTTTGGAGATCCTCATGCATCTGCCCTTCGGCTGCATGTTCTCCCTTATTTTGTTCCACAGAGTCATCTCGGCTCTGTGAGGGTTGTACCTCTTCTCTGGGTGCTTTAACACAGTGCGATAAATGATACCAAGTTGGAGATCCCTTAACCTGAACTGCAGTTCCCGTACTGCGAACAACCTCAAATGGTCCTTCCCGTCGTTCGTTATACCACTTTCTCCTGAAGACCTTCACAAATACCTTGTCTCCAGGCTGCACTGTACTCCTCTTTTTGCTCATCAAGCCTCTACTCGCACCTCCTCTTTCCTTTGCCTGTCAGAAACATATGTAGATATCTTTTGTGCAAAACTAGCCATGTATGCAACATATGTTCTCATTTCATCTTCCAAAGGGCCAAACTTGGTCCCTTTCCACTAGTGCGCAAACAAGGTGTTGGCATCCGTCTTCCCGTGGCCAACTCATGCGGTGTCATGTGCAAATCACGCAACTCACTTGAACGACATATCATCAAAGCCAAGGAAGTGCTGCTACCCAATTTAAGCCTGTGTGCTGACAAATTTTAAGAATCCGATTTTTCAAAACTCCATTCATTTTTCCACATATTCCTTGACTTTGCGGGTGATAGACTGCACCAAGACGCTGTTTAATTCCTAATTTTTGCAAAATCAATTTCACTGTCTTGTCAACCGAACTCTTTCCCATTGTCTGAGGATATCCGATCTGGAAGCCCCCACCTGCTTATGACCTCTCTACACCAAAAACTTGGCAACTGACTGAGCGTCCTTCCGCTTGGTTGGACAAGCTTCATGCCATCTTGAAAATCGATCTACCACAACCAACATGTACCTCTTCCCTTCAACTGGTTTGATCATGTCAACATAGTCCACAACTAGCTCACGCATAGGACCCCTTGGAGTCGGAATGTGACCAGGTGGAACTATCACACCCCTCCGAACATTATTTTTTCAGGCAGATTATACACCTGCCAATAACATAATCAATCTGTTCAAGCAGACACGGTGCCCAAAAACCATATTCCTTTGTAATCTTTCTCTTAACTTCCCCCCTTGCAACATGAGCTAACCCATGTGCCTCCTGAATCATTAGACCTAACAGGTCTGGAGGAGCTATTATCAGCCCCTCATGATTTCTCCAAAGACCTGTAGAATCCTGGGTGGCACCTCTGTCTTTCCACAACTGTTTATCAATCTCAGACGCAGCATCATGCATTAAATCACATCCCTAAGTGTGATTCTATCTTCCAAATCCACTTCATGAGTAACCAACAAAACTTTACCCACTCTATCTGCTCCTGTAACTGCTTTTGCTGCTTCGTCAGCTGCTTTATTACCTTGTGTGGCTCTTGACAAATCCGCTCTATGTGCTGCACACTTAGTTATCGCTATCTCCTTAGGCTTCATCATAGCATGCAACAACTTCATTATTTGAGCGTGATGTTGTATTGGAGAACCATCGGTTTTCTTAACCCTCGGCCCTTCCACACTGATCCAAACAGATGACACACATTGTGAGCATAAGCAGAATCTGTATAAATTGTCACTCACTTACCTTCTGCTAACAAACATGCTTCAGTTAGCCCCACAAGTTCTGCAAGCTGTGCAGATGCAGGCTGCGGTATTACTTCAGCCTTTTCTACAACAAAACCCTTTGCTTGAGCTTTTACAATAGCATATCCCGCACTCAACTTATCTCCCACACGATAACAAGATCCATCCGTCCAATACTCCAAATCTGCCTCACGCAATGGGAAGGTTTGCAAGTCTGATCTAAGCCTTGAATATTTCTCTGCTTCAGAGAACACACTCATGCGGTTCACCATCCTCTGGAGTTGGCAAATTTTCAGCTGGATTCACTGTGGCACATCTTGCTAAGGTAACATCTTCTTGCTCTAGAAGCCTATGATAGTCTCTAAGCCTTGGCATGGTCAATGTATATTACCATAGTTCAAAAGATTTCTGAGACTATGATGAGTAAGGATTGTCACCGGATACCCCATTGTGACAGATGATGCCTTATCATACATCAAAGAAACTCCTACCATTGCTCTATAGCACAGTGGCAACCCCATTTCTACTTCTGAATATGCAGTGGAATAATAAAAAACAGGCTGAGGACTTGTCCCCGTACCTGTTGGCTGACAAAGCACTGCACATGCATATTTACCTCCCATTGAAGTGGACACATACAACAGAAAGTTCTTAGAATAGTCTGGAAGCGCTAATGCTGGAGCTTCCTGTAACCTTTGCTTGACTGTTTCAAAAGCCAAAAGGCCTTCCTGTGTCCAAGAAAGATTACAATGAAGTTTAGCATTCCCCGTATCTTTAATCATAGCCCTCAAAGGCCCTGTTTAAACTAGCATAATCCTCTATCCATGCTTGAGGAATAGCCAGCAATGCCAAGAAATGTCATCATCTCCCTGAACTGTTCTGGGCTTTGGAGCCTTACGAATAGCATCAATCTGATTATCTGAAATGCTCCTGTGTCCTTGTGTTATTGTTTGACCCAAATAAACTACTTTCTCCCTACAATACTGCAACTTCTTCTGAGAAGCCTTGTGTCCCTTCTCAGCCAATATCTGTAACAGTTTAATTGAGTCCTTATGACATGTTTCTTCATCTGGTGAACAAATGATAATGTCATCCACATATTGAATAACAGTGCTCGTTATATATTTGATCCAGTCCCGCCAAATCATCTTTCAACATTTTATTAAAAATGTGCGGGCTATGTTTGAACCCTTGTGGCAATCTCTCATACTCATAGGATTCTCCATTATACGTGAACCCAAACAAACTCTGACTTTCCACGCTGAGCGGAACACTGAAAAATGCACCACATAAATCTAGCACCGTAAAAAATGTCGCATCAGGTGGTACTTGGGCTAACAAAGTGTGCGGATCTGGCACTTCTGCTGGATAATCCGCTACTACTTCATTCACTGCCCTCAAATCATGTACCAGGCGATAAGAGTCATCTGTCTTCTTCAGAGGTAATAGCGGTGTGTTACTCTGAGGATTTTGCGTTATCTTCAACACACCTGCTTTCAAAAGTCCTTCAATTTGTGGTTTGATCCCTTGAATTGCTTCTTCCTTTAGTGGATTACTGATTCTTCCAAGGAGGTTTGACTCCTGGTCTGAGATCAACTTTCACTGGCTGGGCTGCCTTCACCAGTCCAATATCAGCACTATGTTGAGACCACAAACATTCTGGAACCTGTCGCATCATCTCTTCTTCCTTAGAGTCCGAATCCATCTTAGCACTGCAAATTGACTCATGTGTCATCCTTTGTGGCTGTCCTTCTCCTTGAGCAGAAATCATAATTTTAATGAACCGTTGGTCTTCACTTCTCCAGATGGCAAGATTCTCTTTTATTGGAGCAAAAAATAGCTCCCTCCGCTTCTGCCATCATGTCTCCTATATGCTTCTGTTCATACTCCTCAGAAATCAACAGAGTTACATGTGGCACACTCTTCTCAATTTCAAATTCTTTATCCAAATATTCATTTCTGTTTATCTTCATAGCTGCTCCTTGCGGTCCCAAAGTTATGCAGCCAGAGCTAAGTTGAACTTACTTTGGTTGACAGCTCAACCATTTATATGAGTTTGATTGGACAGCATCTTTGAAGTATTTGAGTGTGCAATGATATGGATACTCCGGTGTTCTTGCATCAGGCATGTTTGCAACAATGAACTTCTCCCACAACTTAGCTGGCTCCAAAAGATCTGCACTGAGATTTCCAATCCAAAATACTGAAGAAGCTTCAGTCTCCACTGCCACCAATGCTTGGTAACCCATATCACTTGGTACTTCCACCAGACAGCCGTCTGGCGTGCATTTTATCACACAATTTAATCTACACAAAGCATCTCTTCCCAAAAGCGCAATAGGCGTATGTTCTGATACCAATATGGGTATTGTAGTCTTTGAATTTTTATAGCATAGCTCAATTGGTTTCGTGAGAGGAATCAGCTGTTTAATTCCCTCAAACCCGATTGTCCGAATCAATTGACCAGACATGGGGAGATGTATAGCATCTTCAGGCCGAATACAGGTGAAAGCAGCTCCACAATCCGCCATTACTTCCACTGGTCGGTCATTTACTTTCACCACTATTGTTGGATCTCTCTCCGGCCCTGATACTACCAGCTGACACCCCCCTTTCGAGTTCTCCGGGCACCTCTAAAAATCCTGGTTCCGGGCCCCTGTACGGGTTCACCGGTCCCCTGGGTGGTCTTGATTGGCCCCGAAATCCTCCTCTGACATTTCCTCTGAAATTTCCTCTGAAATTTCCTCCTGTTTTGTTGCATTCACGGGCAAAATGGCCAGGCTGTCCACAATTATAACATACTTCATAAGACTGTTGAAAGTATGGATCAAATCTTCCCCCTCTTCCTCTTCCAAAATTTCTCGACCTCTTCCTCTCCAGATCTGTGGCTGACCAAAAACTGGTTGTGGGTATGAAGCTACAGGAACCACCGAAAGTGGCTGAGGCAATTGTGACGGATCCTGGTTTGGTGGCAATGGTTGTTCTAGCTGAGGCTGACTCTGTATAACTACAGCCTGTTTCTTATCCTTCTTCTTATTGTCCACCAGTTGTATTTGATTGAGTTTTCTGAGGATTTCTTGGTCCTGTTCCTTCTGATCATGTTCCTTTTTCCTGTATAGCTCCACTTGATGGGCTATATGATCTGTATAAACACCTTTAGCCATATTTCCTAGACCAACTACCTCTGCCAACTTACTCCTCACTGGCAGAGGCAGTCCCTTCTGTATTTTGGCTCTTAGGATTGACTGCTCCATTTGGTTCAAGTCCGGGTCATTTCCTGTAACATTTCTCCATGTTTGATGAGCTCTTGACACATAAGCTCTCGGGTTCTCCTCCTGTCCTAGTGACTCAATAAAGATATTATCTGGATGTACATTCGTCGGAAATGTTTCTCTCAATGCTCTCCACATTTGACCTCTATGTGCAGCAAACAGTTCTGAATCATTCACTGCAGTCCCCACATATCGATCGAGTCCTGCTTTCTGTAGAATTTCATCCATACCTGTGACCCCAAGAAGGCTAGCCAACAGTCTCTTGACGTCTCCCATGGCCAGGTGTGTTCCTACTGTGATTTCTTCCAGCTTTGAAATCCAAGGATATGCTCCATCCTGCAGAGTAGGTAACTTCTCGAGTATATCAGACATATCTGTGCTCTGCCAGGGTTTATACTCCAAATTCTGTCCTCGGATAATGACTGGACAGATTTTTTCCAGTCTCCTTCTTTTTTCTTGAGCGCAATGTATATCTCATAGCTGGTTTTGGGGAGCTCTTCTTCTGTAACTCTTTTTTCTGTATGTACAGTTCCTCCAATTGTTCTTCCAACGTTCCTTGGCGATCAGGGCTGGGACTTCTATCCAAGCATGAAGGCATTCCTCTATGCTTCTTTCGATTTCTCTCATAGTTTTCTGTCTGTCTTCACTCATGGTACTGGATGTCCCCAGCTAGGATCCTCTTGAAGCCGAAGCACCTCTACTCTCCCAGTCTTCATCATAGTCTCCATCCTCACTTTCATTGGAGCTATCGTTTCCTAAATCCTTTTTCCCTCAATGTCTTATCCCCCTTTCTTTTCCGCTCTAGCCAGTATCCGCCTGACTGCAGGGTCATAGCCGCCCAAGGTTTCCTCCGAGTCACTCTGATCAACGTCGTCTCCAAAACTCTTCTTCCTGATCCTCAATCCTCCTTTTGTTTCCAGTCGTTTTGTTTTCTTCTTACTTTTTGAACTTGGATTCATCTTTATTGTAGTTTCAGCTTGTCCAAATTCAATTATCCGATCCTCCTCATCCATAATCTGATATTTACCCTCTTGACTAATCACTGGGAGCTGAGGATAAAGTTCCTGGAATTCCACATTCTTCTCATAAGGTGGAGGTTTCCTCACTGGGTTCGTATGTGAGAAAGATGAATTAACTTCAGCCATTAGTTTCTCTGTTTCTTTGGCCATTTTTCCCATTCTTTCCATGCTTTCTTCTTTTTTCTCCTTCGCAGCCTTTGTCCACTTCTGTCCCTGTTTCAAACAACTGGAGTATCGCAAGTTCTGTTTGTCTCTTTTCTTTACGTTTCTCTCCCTTCTTCCCTCTTTTTTGTTCCGCTTTATATGTAGATACAAGCACCTGCAGTTTTTTAATTACATCAGGATTAAAGGTCCCTTTCACTGGCCAGGGTTGATCTATCTCTGTCCAACGGCGGTACCATTTTGCTGAGATCCGTGGGATCTCTTTTATTAATGGATTATTGTTTTGAACGACATCAAGAGGCGTGATTACTTTTGAAGTTTTATCGTCCTTTTTGACATTTTAGGCTACTTTATATTGCTTTTTATACATTCAACTAATTAATCAATCAATCAATCAAGTAATCAGTCAATATAAGTGAGGTTAATCACTTAAACCAAAATCACTTAAGATTATTAATTTATTTTATTTATTTGTTCAACTTATTTGTGAATCACTATTTTTGCCACAGTCAACCGACCAAAGAAATGAATTTGCCAACTTTAAATGACCCCAGAGGATCTATTAATATGATAAGAAATCACAATACCAAACCACACAATGTCAATCTAACCCCCAAAGGTCAATCAGATTACGATTACAATGTCCCAGAATGTCAGAAAATCCAACCAAATATGAATTCCCTAAAATCAAACACTTTCCCCAAGGACCAACTATCACTGGCTGCTATTATTTGCAACAAAACAAACATCCAAACTCACAACTATTCACCTCAAATTCTCAAAACAATCTCAAATTGAATCCACAACATAGTTCAGCTCAGAATAAACCAATCCACAACAGAATTTTAAACTCACCAATTGTACTCCATTAATTAATTAAATGTCTTAACTAGTCAGTCTGTTGCCAAGCTTCTTTTGAAATAGCACATATAGACAGAATGTGCTGTTCCCCACTTCAAATTGAAAATGTAAGCAATAGATGTCAACTTCCAATGATCCTAAATGCTTATACAAACATATTTTCAAACAGCAGGTATAGAAAGAGTTCGTGAACAAAAACAGTACTGGCCCTGTGCAGAGGTTTGTCTGGGTAGGAGTCTGACGTCGCCGAATTGGTCCGCGTGACACACTGTTCAGGCTCCACCCGTCTCTCCGTGTCTCCCCCACAAATGCAAGGAACAAAGGAAAAAACAAAATCAGATCTTTCTCTTCACAATTTAGTTCAATAATATTTTGCAACCCTCTTTTTTCTTTTTTTTTTCTTCTGCCAGCACTTTGGGTTATTTATAACAAATATTTTGCACTTTTAAACACCAAGCATTATTCCATATCATTCATCATCACCATAAAAAACTCTCAATGCACTCCACACTTCTCAAATCCTTCACCATCATAACTCACTCAGCACTCTTCATTCCTCTCTATCATATTTATCTTTTACACAGAGTTATATACTAATCTCTCCACTTCTCCTTATTTAACTTAAATAAGTCTTTTTCGGAAGCTCATAGCAAATTATTTAAATCTTATAGAAATGTCCTTAAAAAGGCTCATAACTTTTATTTATCAAATTAAATGTCTTCCGAAAAAGTTCATCAATCTTAAATCAAACTTATAAAATCTTCTCTAATCTTTTCCTATCTCCCTTTCCGGGGCTTATATTTTAACTCTTATTTTTAATATCCTCCAATGAGGCTTATAGAGTTTTAACAATTTAAAACGTCCCCGAAAAAGTTTATAAACCATAAACTTAATCCTAACGCATAATCTAAACACAACACTGGAATAGTGACCACCTTTCTAAAACAAAGTATTCGTGTTCTAAGCACACACACCCATAGAGACACACAATTTCAGCCTGCAGTGCTGACGTCTCTCTCGACAGAGAGACAGAGAGAGGAGGGGGAGGAGAGAATCCCTCTTCAGCCTGCCAATATACTTAACTTTAATTTCGAAAACACTAAATATAACAAAACCAAAACCAAAATTACAATCAACAATCTATTCTAAAGTCGACTCATTCATACTGTCCTATTTAAGCATGCTTTTGCCGCTTCCTTATTCCTTTTTATTCCTTATATCTAAATTTTTGCTACCTTTGAAGTGTAGAATATCTGACAAAACGGCATCAGTCGTGGCTCGTCAGCTCACGCCAGAGAGGGCGTCTATCTACAAATATTTTCCTCTACACTTCCAGTTATTTGCTTATAACCGACCTGAACTCACCTGATGTAATATTCAGGTTTTAGGCCCGTACTAAACCGCCTCTCAGAGGGCTTTAATCCAAATCTGCGGCTTCCTTTAATCCTTATTCCTGGTTATACACCTGGTACCAGGTTTTTCCTTAAATTCCACTTATTCAACTTTCACGCAGCGGTTAATTTACACATGTCTTATGGTTTAAGAAGTTTATGAGCTCTCTTCTTCATTAACCCCGCATAGTTTTTTAACTCACTTAACGTTACTCATTGCTAGGCTCCTTGCCTTTACCCTTTACACAACATTACCCTTCTACTTTTTATTCTTAACTCTTATTCTACCATCACACCCCCCTACTGCGTTGCCCACAACGCAGTAAAACAATGGAGAATAAGACAAATTTAAACGGAACTTCACCCGCAAACATCAACACAGCATGACAAATATTCACCCACACAGAATCATTTCGGTGTGGCCGAAAACCAACACAGCCAGGGACAGCTCTAGTCAGACCTCATCCCCCCCAAACAGCGTAACGGTGTAGGCTCACCCTGGATGAGAGGAGGAAAGCAGGGCTGCATCCAGCTGCGCCGCAGCCACAAACACGTCCTGAATTCGTGACGCCAAGTTCTGATGTATCTTCTGTGGTGATGCAGTTGAAGATGTTTGAAGAGAAACTCCGCCGACACTGTCTTAGTTGTATAACAAATTTATTACAATAAGTTCAGTATTGTAAACAAGTAACACGTTACTTGGAGAGCCTCCAGCCGAATAATGAGAGAACTCTACTAAACGTATACAGACAGCTCCTTAAATACCGAGCTTGTTTTGGTCAAATACTTAGTTTCCACATATGGTTTTAATAGAAACACCTCTTTTACGAAGCCATCATATGTCTCTTCAACTCTGACCCACATATATGGTTTTAGGAGAGGGACTCCCAAGACCCTGCTGACCTAGCATCTGGTATATATTTACCTTGACTAGCTCTAAATCAGGAAGGCCCCTACAACAACTAACCTTCCAATATACTCTCCTAATACAAACCATTTATATAAATATGCTGCATCTAACAGCAGACACCTCAGTATCAACAGAGAAATAATCCATCAGACATAAGTTTCCAAACTTTTTTTCCCAGTATAGTTTTCTGATCAGCTCCATGGGGAGAAAACACCAGTGTTTGTACGCCTATGTATTGATGTTATTTCCCCGCCAATCAATACTATCATGTTCTTGTTTGCAAGTTGGAGAAATTCACGTGCAAGTGATGAACGTAAACACAAGCACTGAGGAGAGAGTTGTGTACGGAACAGAAATGGAATGCTATGTTGGAGATGGCACCTCCAAAATGAAGCTAGTGCTGTGTGACAGCCAAGTAAAAGTCTTAAAGCCTGGCTGGCAAATCGTACTGCATTACCAACCTGTCCACATGCTAGCTGTCTACACTGTACACGACCTGCACCAAAGCCACAGCCATGTGAATGTGCCAGCAAGTATAGCTGCAATCCACGCCGAGGAACAACAACAGCATCTCCTAACCATCAAAGGTCACATCACGGGTGTCAAACTTGATGAACGGAGATAGTGTGTCAGGTGCAACAAAAAGCAACCTACATTCAGCACTAAACTGAAGTAACACCGATGTGACAAATGTTTTTGAAAAAAGCTCCTAAAGTCAGACTTGGGAATAGAAAGCACAGTGACTCTGCCACCATCTGTTCTGCACACATACATTAAACAACTACACCGAGCTGATCAACTGCAAGATGCAGAAGATGTGGAGCAACATAGCTTTGACACTTTTGCCTTCACAATACAAATCACCAACTCACATGTGGCAACTAGCCTGACTGGCTTCACTGAACATACCAGTGACAATGCCACAGATGCAAATGCAGCTTTCACAAAAAGCACTTCACCTGCAGATGAACAAGTGCAGCTTGGCTGATGAGGATTTTTTGGATGACTTGGAGAGAGCCTACACATCTACAAACCAACCTAATGGGGGCTCAAAACCTTTTGCTGTTACTGTTGCTGCTAACTTTTATATATATGTCTTTCATACATTTGACTTTTTTTGGACATTTGTAGATATTATTTGTATACTGTATATATTGTATAGTGGAAAGCATAGTTATGTTAGGTAAGGTATATAATAAGGGTGTAACGATACGTTTTTACAACGATACGATACGATTTCCGTCGATCCGATACGATTCAAGGACGATATTTGGCTAATCTAGAGCGATACGATATGATACGAGTCAACGCCTTGAAATCAATACAGTAACTTTTTCTTGCCAAAGATTCAGTCAGTGTGACTGTGAAATAAATAACTGATACTGGACAGAGCAGGTCAGGATTCCTCAAAGTTTTTCTTTTAAGGGAATCAGGGATAAATTGATTATGGATATAAAATATAAAAAAGTGCAACTGCAGGACCCGCTGATTCAGTTCTCAAGATACAAGGCAGTGAAATATTTAACACTACATATAATAAACCAACTTCTATTCAAGTTAAATGAACAGTGGTTTAACCTGCTGCTTCTGTCCTCATCTTCAATATAAACGGTAGATCAATAATACAGAGATCAACTGCTGATCAAACAGCTGATAGTGATCAACAGCTGATAGAGATCAAACAGCTGATAGTGATCAACAGCTGATAGTGATCAACCAGCTGATAGTGAGCAAACAGCTGATAGTTATCCAGTAATCCACCTACAGGGTTCATTTGGGCTCTTTTCATACATGAAAACATCTGGAAAAACATTTTAAAACTACGTTAGACTAACGTTAGTTGAGTTTCTGTTCAGTTTTTTACTTTAGTCCCGTCGTGATAATTCCCCTCGCCAGCTTCATCCATGAGGCTGATGCTGCGTGCACGTAGATATCATGACGGGGAAAGGAAAGTAATTTCCTCTGAATGAAAAAACGCAGCGCACGGGGAAAGCTCCGGTGGGTGAGGCCGCCCTCGTCGAGTGGATTGATAGCACCTGAAACACGCAGCCAGGTCATGCAGACCGATGCCCCTCTCCCTTCACGCCGTTACCGGTTGAGAGAGCGAGGAGTCCAGTGTGCCGTTCGTCTGCATGCACGCCATGGATGCGTGTTCGCGCTGCAGAGGGCAGAGCTGGCAAGCTGGCGCATGACTGGAGAGTGAACCGGAGTAACGTTTAACATTTCTTTACTAATAAAAGTGCTAAAAAACATTTTCATATAACGTTTGTCGTCCTTAAATACAACGTAGAAATCCTTAGTATCCATACAACTGATTTTATATCGATATACGTCTCCCGTGAAGGACAACTTGCCGAGTACCTATGGATGTAGTTGGATCGTAGGAATATAAATCGATACATCGATGTAGTAGATTAATTGTTACACCCCTAGTATATAAAGTATAATTTTAGCTTGTTTTGCTGCTCCCAAGCGACCAAAAAATAAATAAATGCAGCTTTAATCAAAAATAAATAAATAAATAAAAATCAAACTGGTAGGAAATGCATTTACTCTAAATTTCTTAAATAATCAGATTTTTGCAATTTTAAAACATTACAACACTGTCTTACAATAAAGAAAAGTTTTAAAAAAGACCCTGAATAGTTGGGCTGTGATACCCAAAACAACAAAACTTGTGTGTCCTGGTGGGACTGTTCATAGGACAGTCTGCTGTTTGTCCAGCTGTTGTAATGACTACAATTTCGGATGACGAACAGACAGACTAATCTGTCAGTTGAGTGTTATTCTGTCATCACCTTGGCAGCATCTTTACTGGCAGCTCTCAGTGGCTGATGAGGACATTAGGTTTCTAGACTTGATGACAGAAGAAGATATAAGGTGTCCAGTGATGAGAACAAACCTAAGACAAATTTGGCAATAGCTCTGGAACACAGAAAAATCTGGTGTTTTTTTCAGGGGACTGTGGGCTTGTGATGGAGCGAGCGTTTGTTTGAGTTTTCCTCTACTTGGCTCAGTAACAAGGCCACGGAAGCCTCCGAGGGACCAATTTCCTTCTGTTTTATGTGCCAGGTTGTGTCTTTGTGTTCAGTTGTAGAGGATGTGGAGAAAGAGGAAAAGGAGGTGAGATTAGAGTAATTGGTGCATGTGTCTTGGTCATGTGTGTATTTCATGTCTGCATCAAAGATCACTGTTTTTTTTACTGATGTGAGACATTTGCTCACTTTAAGGACATTAAAAGGACAATAACAGAAAATACTGTCATGATTTTGTCCTGCTCCCACCAAGTGCACTGCTCCATATTTCACAAAATAAAGTGTTGTTTTTCTGCCCTTTGGCCAGAGTTGCACATTATTTCCGACCCTCACCTGGACAGAGGTGTTGAGCTGCAACAGAGACGTTCTCATTATAGAAGTCCACCAAGAGGGTGAACGTAACCCCGAGCCAGACAACTCATTCACCCTTCATTACTAACATTGCCAAGAGGAAGGGGGGGGGATGTTAGGTGCCGTGGGGGCTTCACAAACAGAATGTGACTGGCTAGTCGGAGACCTCCAGCTCTGTTTCCATATACTGTTGTACAGTGTAGGTACACCGCCCTGCTGACCCTGGGGTCAGCAGCCCCCCACGCAAAGCAGGATAATCCTGTGGCCAGTGTCACAATGAAACAGATTGCTATTATCTCCTTACTTTTCCCAGTAATCTAGGAAAGAAATACAATACTCAAGTAATTACACCAGAATTACTAAGGACTGCTGTCAGAATATTCATTTTAATAAATGAAGATACTTGAATATCACTCATTTGCATTCTTGTAACATAAAGTTAAGAATATCAATGTAAAATGTAAGTTGTATGCAGATCAGAATGACTTTTCTATATCAGCAAACCCCCAAAATCAAGCACCTGATGACAAACATGTCCATGACTAACTAAAGAATCTTGTCGTATTATGGATAATGATGAGAATGCCTCAAACTCTGCTAAACAGGCCGATATCAATATTCATCTCGGTGAGCGAAATTTAGAGAGAATTAATAAATAGTAGTAGTTTCAGAAATCTATATGCTAGATGTGACTAATTCATCAAAAAATTCATCAATAAGCATGAGACCTAAATTAGATTCCATCTAAATTTAGAATGAACATGAAACTGCCTCACTGAAAGGTGCATTAATATACTGAACCTCAATTTTATTGAAAAGTCAAACAATACATTTATTTGAAAAATATCAATCACTAAATTGACCTAGTCACATTTGATTTGTTTTTATTCACTGTATTCCTTCATTCATCCTTTATTCATTCTATTCCTTTTTTTCCTGTAGTTTTTGTTACAAACTGGCAAGGAGTAGACCCAAAATGCAGCACATAGAACACACAGATCAAGTTAAGGTGAATTTATTTAGAAAATAATAAATTGTTCTTTGCGGGGAGTGGGTCGTGGGTTGGCAGAAGGAGCTTGGGGTTTTGTCCTGGGGAGTTGGGTCATTGGGTGGACAGGCAGGGCACGAGGGTCGAGTTCCAATTATCCTCAAGAGTAGAGCATAGGTTTGGTTTGTGAGCTCAGTAAAAAGCAACAAAGAGGGAATGGCTGGAGAGTGGCAGGCAGGCAGAGCGAGGGCGGCAGGCAGACGTGGTGGATCTGAACACAGGAGAACAGGATTAGTCAAAGCGGCAGGCTACACCAAAAAACAAGCACAAGGGTCAAGCAGGCCTGAGGACATTAATACCATGGAGGGGGACTGAACGATCTGGTGGAGTGTGGAAGGAATCCCAGGGTTGATATACCACAGTTGCTGTGAATTGATTGGAAGATCACCATCAGGTGTGCCAGCCGCAACGCCCGAGAGGAGGACAAAGGGAAACCACGCCCACCTGCACATACACACACAAAGACAGACAGGGGGAAACAACACAGGAGACAAAAGGGCAGGGAACACAGGGAAACACTGGGAAAGACTGGGTAGGAGTCTGATATACAACAGTGCTCCCCCCCCGCCCCCGCCCCCGCCTTAATGGGAGTCCCAGGCGAACCACCGGGTCTGTCCGGGTGGGACCGATGGAAATCCCGAACGAGGGCTGAGTCCAGGATGCGGAACCGAGGCACCCAGGAACGTTCCTCTGGCCCATATCCCTCCCAATCCACCAGATATTGGAGACCCTGGCCCCGGCATCGTACATCCAGTAGTCGGCGGACAGTGTAGGCGGGGTGATTACCAATGATCCGGGCGGACGGAGGGGGATCGGAAGGAGGGCACAATGGACTGGAAAGAATAGCTTTGATCTGAGAGACATGGAAAGAAGGGTAAATTCTAAGGTTCCTGGGCAGCTTCAGTCTGACAGTGGAGGGGCTAATGATTCTTTCAATCTCAAATGGTCCAATGAAATGGGAGAAAGTTTCTTGGACTCGGTCTTTAACGGAATGTCTTTGGAAGATAAGCAAACTTTCTGACCTGGGATGTAGTTGGGTGCCGGGGTCCGATGGCGGTCAGCAATCCGTTTGTTGTTAGCCGCTGTCCTGAGCAGGGCGGACTGGGTGTCCCTCCGCACCTGCTGTGAAAGTGGAGAGAGGAAAACACACAGATGTAACAAGGCTGGTCATTGTGCACAGCTGCTCTCTGTGAGCCGTCCAGGCATGTGTGCATTCAGAAACAAGTGAGTAGTGTGTTATATTCGGTGCCTTCAGTTTGTGTTGATGTTGTGGTGTGCTGTTGTCCACTGTGCTAGCATAAAGTCTGCTAGCCACACGCTAACAAGCTAACGTTTCTAACAGTAGGCTAAAGTATTTTCACCTGTGTGGGCTGCTCTGAATGGTTGTTGTTGTCAAGGTGCTTACAATGATGATGCCTTCATGCTTCTGTTGGGTTGTAATTCTGTTAGGAGCTAATTAGCAGTTTAACTTTAGGTTATGTCAGTCATAAGACATGCTCTAGCGTTCATTAGCATTAGTAGCCTACTGCTTTTTGGGTCTGGTCAGCACTGCTGCTGGGTTTGTATGTTAATGCTGTTTGTTTCTGGTTTAATGTAGAACATATGCATCCACCTGCCTGTTGAGAATTAAAGGCTACTGAAGATAACATCAAAGCTTCCCCTGTATTCTTATCGATGCACCCCCTAGGTCACATATTCCCAACCATCAGCATCTATCACATCTCCATTACAACCATGAAGGCGAACGACATGATTAACCAGCAGGTCCGCAGTGTCTCGGGCAGAGGGGAGCTTGGGAAGGCCGATGAAGTAAGCTGCTTTTGAGAACCGGTCCACTATGGTGAGGATGACCGTGTTGCCTTCAGAAAGGGGGCAGACCGGTAACAAAATCTAAGGCGATGTGTGACCAAGGACGACCAGGAGTTGGTAAGGGGCGGAGCAACCATTTTATCATTTATTCAATTATTTTCTGTTAGTAGTTTAATCATGTAGTTAATTAAATAAACATTTTACATTTATAAAAGAACTCCGTTATTTGATTTGTGTGTATATATAACAACTTAAATCACTTTACACTATGCCCAAGAACTCCGTGGCAAACCTGACACTATTAGACTTGATTAATATTAAATTTGGAAGTTTTCTAAAATTGGGTGGCTCCTGGTTGAATTTTGATATTAAAACTGATTGTGTATGATAGCTGAAGCTGAGTGTCATCATTCTCCTTCACCTTTATGAAAATTCATGGGTTTATGATTCATAACTTTGAATTATTAATTATTGATTCATATTTTGATATGTATTAACGATTGACTATTAAATATGCTACAAGCTTTAATGCTATATGTAATCGGTTTATGCCAGACATTCAGATAACTTTCATACTGTATCAGGCTGTTACCATCTGATATAATTAGGGCCCGGGCACAAAAGTGCCAGGACCCACCGGTGTCCTGGCACGAAGTGCGAGGAAACCTATTGTTTTTGCTGGGATTATTTTTCTGCTGCGAGATCGCATTTTTGAGGCACTTAGGATTCACAAAAAACAAAAACAAAAATTGGAATACGCATCAGAACTGGTGGGAAATTCAAAGTTCTGTAGTGATTGGGCTCAGGTGTCGCCAGCGGGCTCCATAGCACTCTCTAATGCAGGCAGGTTTTCAGAAAAAGTTACTTCGATCTTGTAGGGACCTCACGAGATAAAGAGCCTTGGCCTACATGGGAAACCAGAGACCTGATCACAGCAGGGGACCTAACTGCCCAGCTCTTAAAATTTCGCATCTACATGTGAAATTTCATTTTGAACCCAAACAAGGGCTCCCATTGGATGAGGCTAACAGGAAATGTGGGGTCTTTCCGGTGAAACGCCCACTATTCTCACAGGAGATATAGGCACGCTCACCTGAATCTCATTGCCTTTTTCCACTGCGACTCACGTTGCTACAGGAGGTACCCAACGCTGCGGCGTTCACCTAAGACTCAAGCCACAATTTCCTGACCTCGCTGGACGAGTTTAAGAAATTGTTGTGTCCATCAGACTTTGATCCACATCCCTGCAGAAGGAAGAATACAGCCCGGCTTCACCAAGGAAGCTGAGGACAACCGTTCTTCATCAAAGGAAACGAGCGCACCGCCTTTTCCTTCATTTCTGGCTGCTTTCCCCTCCGCTGCCACACGGAGGTCCAGCCTGCCGTTCATCAGCTGACGAGCATCATAACGGCCCGTTATTGTCCGAGCCTGCGACGCCGCCGGACCAATTAACGACGATATACTCCACTATCGCTCCGAAGAAGCGATTCAAGTAAGAGGCTTGTGTCTGGGCAGAGACTAGTGAAATTGTATATTCCAATAAGTTAATAACTATTGTTGATTTATACTAAACGTACGGATCGCCGAGTCCGTCTGTTTGCTTTGTTTATTTAACTTGCTTTGCTCTGCTTTGCTTGTTTATATTGCTTTGTTTACTGTTGCTGACTGTCTGATTACTGTGTGCTCCTTGTGTTAGCTCCTGCTAAACGTGAAGATCTGTAGCTGTAGTTTATTATTAAAAGACCAGTGCACGGCTGACTAACGTGAGTTTGCCGGCCGAGCATCTGAGTAATAATAACCCAGCTATTACATCTCTCGCGCGGCAGTTAGGATTCCTGCTGCTGCGGTATTTACTGTTTACTGTGTTGATTGTTGACCACTGTGTGCTCCCCACCGTGGGTTTTCCTTGAGAAACTCTTTGTGCTGCACCAGAGCATCTCTTTCCGTTCTTTTCTCTTTCATCGACCGCGTGGGACTTAAACCTCCCGTTCGTACGCAGTCGGTGATTTCCGTGGCGCCTCCGCCACCAGAGCAACCCCCACTTCCTACACACTATTTCTCTTTCTCTTTCATCGACCACGTGGGACTTAAACCTCCCGTTCGTACGCAGTCGGTGATTTCCGTAACTCCTCCCTCGTGACGTAACCACTTACGTGGTGACGTCCACTTAGGGCGTCCTTTGCTCCTCCCACACCACACATACACACAGACACTCCTCCTTCACACCTAAACACATACACATTTGCATTCACACACACATCTTTCTCTCTTACACACACATCTCTCTCCCGCACACACATTTTCTTTTGCTTTTTTGTTTTGTTTAATTCTAGTTTAGTGCTTGGAGCTGCGTTGTAGAACATCCATTTGTTTATTAAAAGTGTTGTTAATTAGTAATTACTGCTGTAATAATTATTGATTTAGATTAATGTTGTTAGAGTGTTTATTGTTGATTGAGATCACTATATTTAAATAAATGGTCTTATTTTAAATAGCAGTTGTCTGTGTTTGTTGTGCATTCATATTGTAATAACGGCTGGTTATGAGAGTCAGTGGGGTCATTCACCCTTCACCGTTCATCTCCTAAGTGTAAAGTAGTGCTTAAATACTGGCATTTGGAGTGAACAATCCCCTTATGAGACTGGATTAACGTTTTGGTTATTGGTCCCTGATTCCAGGGTGGTGCCCCGTTCATTATTAATGTTGATTAATAATTCTTATTAATAATAATAATTCTATGAATATTATTTATTAAATTAGCTAATAACCAAACCTGTTCCATTTGTAAATCCCTTACAATCTTCACGACATTCGAGTAGGTCATTGCTTTCATCTTCAAGTTCGTATTAAATATTTTTTAGATTTTTTCGGCCAACAGGAAGTCAGCCATCTTGGATTTCGTGCGTGATTTTTAAATTTACGGAAACATGTTTGAGGACTTTGGGATGCACAAAACTTTACATGCACATCCACACTATCCGTTTATCACTTGATAGGTATGGAACTGTGCGAAATTATAGTTTCAAGAAATCCATCTTAAAGTCGGGCAGCAGAATCTCAACACCTTCATGATGCAAAATTGCGAAGCTTTTGTGTTTTCGCGAAACGGCATTGTTGTGGCAGTACGGCGAATATCAATGTTTCAACATGACACAGGAGGCTGTTGTAACTTTACTTTACATAGTCCAATCTGCAACAAATTTCACAAGCTGGATAAGAGCCCAGGCCTGAAGACATGTATGTGCCATTATGAGTGATTGTCAAAGCGCCACCTACTGGCAACAGCAAATGGTTGTATACTGCCACCCACCCTCGTAGAAGTGCCTTTAAAGGGTGCCCCACATGTTGTCAACAGGTCATTTCTAGCGCCAAACGCTCCACGCAGAAAATACCCTCAACCGCTGTCTCCAACAGGACTGGATATTCAACTCGGCATCATGTAATTGGTTTTATTTTATGACATATTGAGATACTGGTTTCACATCAGGCTACAACATCATCTGATCTAATATTGTGTTATTTTTAGGTTATTAATTGTAATTCGGGTGCAGTGAAAAACATTTGCAGCAGCCCCAGAGCTGGAGGCTGTGTCTGGATCAATCATTCTCTCATTCATAGATGGAATGTGGGGGAAAAAAAGCCTGACATTCAGACGTTATCCTGTGTGTGCACGCAGACTAGTTAACAATACAGCTACTGTATATTTGTGGCTTTGTTTGGGCAGTGAGAGCATGAGAGAAAGAGCTTGAAAGTGGTGTCTCACACAATAGGCTATTAAAATCGAGAGCACAATTTTATTTTACTTTTATTTTATTTATTTTATTTATTATCTTTTACATTTCCCTAATAACATGTTGTATTTTTAAATCAACACTGCCTGCTTTCATTTCATAATAAAAGCCCCCAAGCGTTTTTTTTTCTGAGGACAGAATTCCTTCATTTGTTAACACAAGGCTTTTATTCTGAAATATTTGTAGGATAGTGTTGTAGAACATGCAGTGACTTGCAGGGCTCCATGAATGGATATAGGACAAGGTTTTAATTGTGGATTATTACTATTATTAACAAATTACCACACGTTTCTTAACCTTTCTCTGTCTAAAATAAATATAAATGATATTTATAATGAAATTAAATGACCATTATGAAAGGCAAACTACGTAGAAAGAAATGGCTGACAGCAGCAGAAACTCAGCTGGTCTGAACACCCGGCGCGTGAATCACGCAGCTGCGCCGCAACCGCCGCGCGCTGTCCGGGGCATTAGGGAGACCTTAGTAAGCAGGTAAGTGGACGTGGAACATTGTGAGCCAGAATGAACCTACCCCAATATAAATTTTTAAACAAAATTAGAACATTTTAGTGTCTGGCAGTGTCCTATACGGTATAAAACTATTGTACCCAATCATGTTTTCAGTGCTAATAATTAGGCTGTGTGGGATTAGCTGTGGATTACTATCACTGACAAGTGATTCACAAGCAGCACACATGATTATCCATTTATTAACACTAGTGCAGTGCCCGTTCAGAGCGCATGCCCGTCCGTAACAGGACGACTGCTTGGCCCCTTGAAGTTCTGCTTGCAGATTTTTGGAGAACCGCGGTATGGCTGCTTGTACCCGCAACGTGTGAAGTTGATTGGATGACATCTTTTGTAAAATAAGCCCTGCCTACAGCATTTGAGCTAAATTTGAGGGCCAGCTATAGCAAAACTCTGTGAAACATCAACAATCCAAAAAAGTAAGCTTGGTCTAGAGATGTTCTGTACCAAATTTGGTGATGATTGCTCTAAACGTGTAGGAGGAGTAGCAAAAAAACAAAGTTTGGACAAAATTCAAAATGGCGGAAAATCAATCTAGACGCAAATGGGCGTAGCTTACATGGATAGATTTGTCTCTACCCTCAAAATCCACCTTCTGAGAGAAGGTTAAGGTTCATAAACTACGGGACAAAATGTAAAGTTGATTGTTATAGCACCACTTTCTGGCCAAATTGCACCACATTCGACACTGTACTCCCCGTCCCCAGCAATAAACCTGCCAACTGTGAAGTCAATCGGATGTTCTCGACATATGCGAAGGACATACCCACATCCATACACACAGACAGAGATTCCTGGCTTTATAGTTGGATAACAAGCAACAAGATTACTCTGTACACGCAACATCTATTGCACTTCTGTCAGACTATGCCACTGACTGACTTTCGCACCAGAACCTGCCTGGAACTCTGTGGCTCAGTGCGACACTTATGTTAATGGATTAATTGAACTGACTTCCAGGGTAAAATGGAGCGGGAGATGGACAGGCGATTCGGTGCGGCGTCTGCAGTTATGCGGGCGCTGCACCGGACCGTTGTGGTGAAGAGGGAGTTGAGCTGGAAGGCAAAGCTCTCGATTTACCGGTCCATCTACGTTCCAACCATCACCTCTGGTCATGAGCTTTGGGTAGTGAACGAAAGAATGAGATCGCGGATACCAACGGCCAAAATTAGTTTTCTCCGTAGGGTGGCTGGGCTCAGCCTTAGAGAGAGGGTGAGGAGCTCAGACATTCAGAGGGAGCTCGGAGTAGAGGCGCTGCTCCTTCAACTCTAAAGGGACCAGCTGAGGTGGTTCAACATCTGATCAGGATCCTCCTGGACACCTCCCTTTGGAGGTTTTCCAGGCACCTCCAACTGGTAAGAGGCCCCGGGGTAGACCCAGAACACACTGGAGAGATTTTATATCTGGTCTGGCTTGGGAACGCCTCGGGGTCCTCCAGGAAGAGCTGGACAACGTTGCTGGGGAGAGGGACGTCTCTCTGCTTAGCCTGCTGCCCCCCTGACCCGGCCCCGGATAAGAGGAAGAAAATGGATGGATAGATATGTATGTTCACTTCCAGAGTGGACATACAAATCCAGGCGAGGAGGCAGGAGCGACGCCAGGAGACAGATCGCCGCTTGTCCAACCGGTCACAGGGTTCTCCAGCAGCCACTAGCATCACGACCGCGATTTTTCTGTGTCATTCGAATCCCTTACCAAAATCAATTGGACCCTTGAAGAGCTGAAGGGTAGCCTTCAGCTCTTCAAGGTATGAATCAAATCTCTCTTTATATAAAACTTGATCGGTATTTAGATCTGCTGACTGGTGGGCGGTCTATTCTGTACTATTCTCTGCTGTTTCTTCTGACTTCAGCTATCAGATGGCGCATGGTGAATGTGGAGCACCGCCACCCCCAACTCGACACCACAGAGGGAAATGTATAATCCCTCTGGCTCCCCCTCCCTCTACCCAACCCTCGCCACCTTGCCGTCTGCCTCCTCAACCACCGCAGTAATACTCCAGCGGCGTGGAAAATTGCATCTTGTCATTTAATTAAAAAAAAACAACAACTTTGTATTCACAGTATTAATCTTTCTGCTTTGCTCCACTTAAGTTGAAAGCTCAGCAAAATGAAGCAGGCTGTATTTCTATCTGCAATCTGTGGGGACGAGTTTGAGAAGGCACAGAAAGATGAATAATAATCAACTGCATTTTTCACCTACATGTTACTGTTTGCTCCCCATTGGTAGCCATAATTTGGCCTCAATGTAATGCACTGATATGCATCCTTACTAAGTAAATAACAACCTCATTTGCTTCCAACAGGTAGACACTGCACTACTGTGCTCCCACCAACTGTTTGATTAACCCAAGCTTTGTTAAACACATTGCAAAAGAATCTTGTCCTGATGTTGGGTACGCAAGTTGGAGCTGATCTATTTATGGGAAAATATTAAAGATAATTATTAATATCAATGAAATTAATATAAGTTCGGAATATATATTAATAAAAATGGGGCACCAAATTATGTTGGTACATAAGCTCAAAAAGACATTAAACTGGCTAACGACAGTAATTAATAATTATCTAAATAATTATAATGTGGAATAACATGATTTTATTTACATTAAATCATCCTCAGAGCACCACTCTATGAAACAAAGAAAAAGCCAATTAATATAGCATCATAGAAATAAGTCTCATTAAGTATACTAAACTATCAATTTGGAACTCTTAATGATAATAATAATAATAATAATAATAATAATTATAATTAAATTAATAACTATAACCAAAAATCTCCATATTAATAGCTAGTTGAAGTTGAATTTCTCACACTTTTATTTTGAAGGCAGCAAATTACGTTTCAACTTCTAAACTAGGCTTCATGCCGTCTTCTGCTAACATTTTTAGACAGACTGGATGTGCACCAACCTCAGTAGACGTGAACCCAAGGCAGCAGTAGCCTTCATACTTTTTGTTATGAGTGCATCAGCTTTTCTTTGAGTTTGTACAGTGTCAAAAAAAATTATATTTTGTTTTCAGCTGTATTTATATTTTTCCTGTCACCAGTTGGATAGCTAATGTACCATCAGCTAGCTAGCTCAATTAGTGTTCTTTCTCTTGAGTTGAGATGGCCTAATGGCTTCCATATAGCCAGGAAATCCAGGAGGGAAGGTTTTGTTACATATAGGGTACCGTTACCTAAAAAATAAGATTACCCAAATTATATGAATGTGATTAAGTCCAGTGCACTTAAAGAAAAAAGTTGAGGCGATTGAGGCTGACCCTTCAAGACATGTAAATAAGGTATATGATGAGGTTGTTAGAGATAACCAGCAGGACGATGTCCCTGAATTCAGCATGTCTGAATAGGAAACGTGCCTTATTTTCACCACCGATACCGCATACTGTGAGTATGCGGTATCGGTGGTGAAAATAGTATGTGGGTCGTCCTCAGACGGGCTTTCAAGTGGAGCTTCCAGCTGTCTCAGTCCACCACACATCTGGCTCGCTCGCCAGGACTGTCCAGCATCTCTACTCAGTACGTCCATTTCTGTTGGTGTGGGACGTCCCTGTGATCGATGTCCGTGTGCTAGTTCCCACAGCACCAGCATGCTTGCTGGGAGTTCTTGATGTCTTTGGCAGTGACTGAGAAGTCTCATTCTCCAGGCTGCCACTTTGTCACCCAGCCTTGGTAGTCCCTCGTTAACCTTGGTAGTCCCTCGTACAGACGGAATGTAGCAGTTGGTGTCAAGCAGGCAGCAGACGCGGCAGCAGATGCAACCATAATCCAGGTGACATCCAGATCTAGGTGTAACCCCGTTCCAAGTGTACCCCTGCTTCAGTTTTGACGTGAAATTTGTTCCTTTGTCAGTTTGGATGTATTTGGGCAGCCCAAAAGTGGAGAAGAAGTTAACGAGTGCCTTAACAACAGCCTTGGTTTTTAATGTGCGCAGTGGAATTGCTTCCTGATAGCGAGTGGGAGCATACATCAGAGTTAACAAATGCTGGTGTCCAGACTATGATTTAGGAAGTGGACCCACACAGTCAAGGAATGGGCTGCAGTGGAGCAGGAGGAATGCTCCGATTTGGCTTCCCACTGATCTGGCACACGTGGCAAGAGCGGCAAAACCTGGTTACGTTGGACTTTAACCCTGGCCAAAAGAAAGACTGTAAGATGCGGTGGTAAGTTTTCTTAATTCCTAAGTGGCCAGAGAAGTTATCACTGGCGAGACTAAAGATTTGAGAACGAAAGTTCTGGGGAACCACTACCTGCTGGAAGGAATTCCACCCTAAATCACCAACAGCAGGAGGGGACCAGTTGCGCATCAAAATGCCATCTACAACACTATACACACCGGGGATTTCAGTACCTGGATTTACTGCCATTGTCAGAATTGGCCAGCATCGGATCATTTTGTTGTGCATTAATACATGTACTCTTATCTACTTAAAAGGCTAACTCCGCCTCCACGGGCAGCAGATTAGCTGTAACATCATTTTCCGATTTGGCTGCAGGTAACTCAGTTTTTACAGGCTCCCCTGTAGAAAAAAAGGAACAAATCAGCCAAATCCACGGCTTACCAAATTTACATGACTGTGCACGTGTCACAAGACAAGCAGGGAACACAGGATTAACAGCAACAGACAAAGGCGGAGCCGCAGAAGGAGCTGTTTGTAAAAGGCGAAACACTCCGCAAAATGAGGGACTGATTAGCTCCCGTATCACGCAGAATTGTGGCCGGCATATTATCTTTATCCTCTCCCATTTTAAAATGAACGGTTTGTAACATTCATCTACCTCATCTGTTTCAGGTTTGTCTGCGCTGACATGAGACGGAGCAGGAACGGAGTGAACAAAACCCACACATTTAGGTTTTTTAACGCTCTGACTGTGCTCTTTCCGCTGGAGAGTGGGACATTTGGCAATAAGATGACCTGCTCATTGCAGTAAAAACATTCACGGCTGTCCGGTGGAACTGCGACAGGAGGGCACAGCATCACGTTTTCTCCACTGGAAGGGCACCCAGAGGACAGTTTGGGCCACCATAGAGGGCACTTTATCATGTTTTATCTACAAAACCCCACATTGAGTACACTCTATGCCAATGAACTGGTTCCAGGAACAAAGTTATATAACCTAAGTTATACTAAGGTATACAAGCAAGCTGCCTTTGTTCCAGACTACTAACCCAACACTTTTGGTTAAAGTTAAAGAAAGATCACGGTTGCAGGTCTACAACAGGAAGCAAACTCTTGACCCCCTAAGGGAGGTTTTATGTAATACACGCCCATCGACCACCCCAACCTCCACACCCTTACTCGAAGCGCTGCTACCAAAAAAAACACACTATGCCCTGCATTGGCACTGAACCTTAGCATCGTGCATAAATCTTGAGGTGCAGAATTGTCCAATATGGATGGAAGGAGGGACTTTAGTTCTTGGGGCTCCTTACATCCTGGGTTGGTTGGTCATAAAGGTCCATAGTTGTTCTCTGATCTCAGTCAGTGTAACGGGGGGTTCTTCCTCTGTTTACTTCCTTTATAAACAGTTCATGACGTTAACTTAGTATTTTACCGCTGATAGCGGTGGCAGCCAACAGAGGGGACACGACAGTGTCCCCTCTGTTGGGGACACTGTTGTCGATTCAACATATATTTATTTGCTTACAAGCACTTCACTTTCAAGCACTTCACTTACAAGCACTTCGGGACACACGTTCACCTGGGAGATACAAGCCCGGTCTCTAGATTATACACTATACATAGACTATACATTAAAGGTCTCATATTATGCTCATTTCCAGGTTCATAGATGTATTTTAATGTTGCACTAGAACATGTTTACATGCTGCAATGTTCAAAAAACCCTTTATTCTTCTCATACTGTCAGTCTGAATATACCAGCTCAGAGACTCTGTTGACAGAAGCTGATTCAGAGCCTGTCTCCTCCCACTCTGCTCTGATTGGTCAGCGTTTTCTGTCAATCAAACGTCCTCAACAACACAGCAGTCTCTCGCCCTCCCCTCACAGAGAGGGAGAGAGCTACCTGTAGCTCTGCAGGTAAAGGGAAGCAGCTAGGAAGGGTTTATAAAACCACTTTAAAGTTTATAAACCAGAAACTTCACCCAGCGCACGTTACCGGAGGAGTCTGATCAGAAATCGGCAACAAATGATGAACATCTGCGGTTCAGATTCCAGGTTTTCCTGACGGTTTCTCTCAGGTAAAAAATGCTATTTATAGCTCTGTTAGTTAGCTCAGTGTTTACCTTATGCATCAACTCTGTAAACCGTAAACATACACTCTGTTTTACGTCTGTCTTTACAGGTCCATCTGTGAGAAATGACCGACAGAATAATCCCAGAGGAGAGCAGACAGCTGAGAGCAGATAGTTCTGTTTGGAGATACAGAGCTAACCCGTTAGCATGTAGCTACATGCTAACGGGTTAGCTACATGCTACCGCTATGAGACAGTGTGTAAACACAGCGACCATCAGGGTGGAAAATAGAAGATGTGAAACAGTAGTCAGTTCATTATTTCTGGTAAAAGACACCTGATAAATGTATGGAAGATCAGAGTAATGGTATATTATTTACAGTAGGAGCTGTCTCTGTGTTACCATGACTACAGACCACCGGAGCTTAGCTTACCGTAGTTTACCAGAGCTGAAAGACTTTCTCCTGTACCTGGTCAACATAACTAACTAACAGGTGGGATGATTAAAAATGCTGTGAATAATGAATATTGTCATCTGTCAACTCAAATAAAGTTTGATTGTGAAACAGAAACGTGTTGTGTTGCTTACAGTCACTATTTACTACCTGTAGCCTACTCTTCTACATGCATGACATCAAATATATATAATATATAAATATCACCTGTTGAAACAGTGTAATTACATAAAGCCTTTGTGAAAGAACATGTTATATTTAGATGATGGGAGTACATGAAGCCTGTTCTGCTGGTTCTTGCAGACTAACAGGAGCTACTTTGCTTAAGTTCGGTTGAGGAGGAGGGACATTGACGCGCTGTGGGGCGGGGTCAGCTAGGTGCGTGTTCTCTGGTTCCACCAACCCATGGCTTGCAATTCTCTAATGACGTCAGAAGAGAAGGAAATTCTGCGAAGTGATTTTCGACACCCATTTCCAGACAAACGGAGCAGGAGAAAAAGAGAGGATGGTCTTTTATGATACTACGGTGACCTATAGACACACTGGGAACAGATATTGATGTTTAAAAGACATGGAAAAGTGCATTTTGCATAATAGGTGACCTTTAATATTTACAGATTAAAGTTTACACACACACACTCACCTGGGAGATACAAGCCCGGTCTGAATTGTTCCCCCAGTGATGAGCTTTTATAGCTCCATCGTTACCATGGATACCGTAGTATTAAATTCTAAATACAAAATAACTGCATAAAAATATGAAAATAACACAAATATGTACACCTAACGATTATCAAATAAAGGTGAAATTACTAAAAATATAAATAGTAACAAGAGTAACAATTTATTAAAGCTGCAATATGTATCTAATGTAACATGCAAGAGGCATATGTTACATCTCACCCCCACTAAATTCAAGCATCACATAAAAATAATATATAGAAGAGTAAGTGAAACTGGCCAGGTAACTCTACTCCACATTGATATAATGTGCCCGTATACACATTTCTACATCCTCAAATGCACCTTTGATAATGTAAAAACACTTCTAGTAATAACATAGATTCAAACACTGAATTTGATTCAAAACCCTTTTTTTCAGGGATTACACATTTCTACTTTGACCTTAGGTTCATATTTTCATTGAAAGAAGGACTCAATACTCATGTTGAGGCCACTCATAAATCTATCAACTGCCTTCACCATGCGACCAGCTCTGGTTTGGAAGCCACTTGGTTCAGCTTGGACCTCAGAGCCTACAGGGTTATGACATGTTTGAGGGTCAACAGGTTCTGGTGTCATGGCTTTAAGAGCAGGAGAATCATTTTCTCTCTCAGCTTGGCTGGGCTCACAAGAGTTTGAGTTATTAGAGTCTCTGTTATCTCTCTCCTTACTCAGAATATTCTCATCATCCACTTCAACTCCTCCATCTGGGTTTGAAACTGCTCTCAGTGTATCCGTAGATGCCATGTCACCATTTTGCAAGATCCATTCCCTTGTGCGAGATTCTACATCTCCTGGTTGCAGAATATTACTTGGAGGTACTTGGCCATCAGAAGATCCACCAGAGGACACAACATCCTCCACATCCTCTTATTCCATATCCAGAGGCAGAAAGTTGGCAAGAATGATGAGATTTCTGTGAACCACTTTCTCCTCATCACCGCCGATTTTCTTTATGCGGTACACAGGGAGCTTGAGATCCTTCCAAATGACCTCATAGGGGTCAGATTCCCATCGGTCAGCAAGTTTCTTTTTCCCTCGTTCAGTCTTATTTGCCAGGAGTACGCAGTCGCCCACAGACAGAGGACAACTTTTGACCTTTTTGTCAAACTGCTGTTTTTGACGTGATTGCTGTCTCGTTGCGTGTTGTTGGGCAGTTTCATTGTCTCCCTCAGGTCTTGTTTCAGCTTGGTGACATAGGCATTATAGTCGACCACTCTCAACCACTCTCGACCATCTCTCAAAGCAGACTCAAACATGACATCCACTGGCAAACGGGGAATCCTTCCGAACATGAGATAGAAGGGGGCATAACCTGTTGTCTCATGGCTGGTACAATTGTATGAGAATGTCAGGTTGTTGATCATCTGAGGCCACTTGTTCTTTTCACGAGGGGGCAAAGCACGTAGCATACTGCCAAGAGTGTGGTTGAAGCGTTCCACACTTCCGTTTCCAGCAGGATGATAGGCTGTGGTGCGGGATTTGTGAATGTGGGCTATGTCAAGAAGGTTGTGAATGAACTGAGACTCAAAGTTGGACCCACGGTCTGAATGGATCCTCTCTGGGAAACCATACACACAAAAGAAATCATTCTGTTTGGTTCGCACAGGGGAATGCATGAGCAAGGCGTGTGAAATGATCTGTAACCACAAAGACATCTACGAAGCTGTTGTTCGAGGTCTCAGCACTCCAAAACTCTATGCACACCAACTCAAGTGGAGCATAAGTTTGGATGGACTCAAGAAGGGCTCTGGCTTCAGGTTCTGGAGATTTGCTCACGATGCACCGTTTACACTTTGCCACATACTCCTTCACTTGCTGCTCTTGGCCAATCCAGTAGAACCGTTGACGTGCCAACTGAAGGGTGTGATTCTGGCCTTGATGCCCTGCATCATCATGGATGCCCTTGAGCACTACTGGTCTCAGTTCTGTTGGGACAACAAGCTGGTGGACCTTATGGCCTGAGGACAGGTCTTTGGTTACTCTGTACAGAAGACCGTTTACTGACTTCAGCTTTTCCCATTGCCTCAGCAGTCTCAGGACCTGAGCATTCTCATGGCTCCTCTCACGCCTGGACGGGCACCGCTTTCGCTGAACATAATACATGGCTCTGGATATGGTGGTGTCTTCTTCCTGCTTCCGTTGGAGCTCTGCATGCGAGAGGGCTGGGAGTGTTCTCTGAGAATGCAGGGAGTAGACATTGCCAACTGCCTCTATAGTCGGTCAGGTGAACAGGGCTCCCATACACTATGCGCAGAGAGGAGGGCTGCAACAGTGTTGGTGGTGATATTACCAGATTTTTCCTTTGGTGTTTCATGCTCTGAGGACAGGACCAGAGTGTTCACAGTCAGGTGGAATGCATCCTGGACATCATCCGGCTGAACATCCTTTGCCTCGTTGACAAGAGACTGGTAGGGCTCTTGGATAATTCGCCTGGTGACACTGCCCTTAATGAAAGGGATTCTGCTAAGGCGATCAGGGATGTTATTCTTCACGCCTGGGACATATTTGATATTGAAATCAAAAGGGGCCAATTTGGACACCCATCGCTGCTCACTAGCATCCAGTTTAGGCTTGGTGAGGATATAGGTGAATGAGTTATTATCAGTCCACACTGTGAATGGTTTTCCTTTCAACCAATGACTGAAGTTGTGGCAGACAGCCCACTTCAAAGCCAGGAACTCAAGGCGGTGTGCAGGATATCTGGACTGAGCTTGGTTCAAGGACTTACTGGCAAAGGCTACGGGTCTCACTTTCTCTTCACCCTCTGCTACTTGGCTCAGACATGCACCCAGACCATAGCTGGAGGCATCTACTGACAGAATGAAGGGCTTGTTGAAATCTGGGTGAGCCAACACTACAGTGTCCAAGAGAGCCTGTTTCAGAGACTGGAGGGCTTCTTGGCATTCTGTAGTCCAGTCAGCAGGAGACAGCTCATGCCATTTTGGGCGCTGGGAACGAGGCTTGGACTTAGGCTCAGATGTCAGTTTGTATAGTGGTCTCGCTAGGGTGGAGAAGCCTTCAATGAAGTGGTTGTAGTAGTTCAACATGCCCAGCACTGATCTCAGTTTCCGAGGAGAGGGAGTACATCCATCCTCCATCATGAGGTCTTTCCATGTTAGGTTAGCTATGACCTCAACCTTCTCTGAGTCTGTAGACATACCACTCTCAGTGATTATATGGCCCAGGAACTTGAGTTTCCGTCTCTAAAGGTGACATTTCTTTAGAGCAAATTTGAGCCCATGGTTCTGCAGGCGACTGAACACCATTTTGAGTCTGTCAAGGGCTAGCTCCTCAGTTGGTGCAAAGACAATGAGGTCATCAAGGTAGCAAAGGAGACTAGTGTTGTTTTGGTCACCAAAGATGGATGTCATGAGCCTCATGAAGGAACCTGGACTGTTGCAGAGCCCCTGTGGCAATCTGTTATACTCATAGAGGCCAACAGGGGTTGTGCACGCGGTGAACCTTTTGTCATCTTCATGTAGGGGGACATTGTAGAAGCCAGAGGTCAAGTCAATGGAGCTAAAGAAAGCATTACCTCCAAGAGCAGCCAGGGCATCTGACTGGTGGGGCAGAGGGAAAGCATCCTTAAGGGTACGTCTGTTTAGCTCCCTAAAATCCGTGCACAGTCGAAGGTCTCCATTCTTCTTCCAGACTAACACCAGGGGAGACGCCCACTCACTGCAGGACTTCCTGATGATACCCTTTTCCTCCATCTCATCAAGAACCACCTCGAGCTTGTGGTAGTCTGCTGGAGAGACTCTTCTGTAGGGGAGACGGAAGGGCCGCTCATCCTTGAGATGGATACGATGAACAAAATCCTTTGCTTCTCCACAGTCAAGCTTATTCCTGGAGAATAATCCATTGTACTTGGCTACCAGAGCGTTGACCTTAGCTTTCCATGACTCATTCACTTCACAGGAGTTGAGATCCAGCACAGCCTCTTCAAGCTCCTGGAGCACTGGACCAATGTCCTCCACAGATTGATGGTTCATTCTGATGTCACCATTGACTTCCTGTTGGGTCTCCTGAGGAATGTCACCTGCACAAGTTGACAGATCAAGGTCTTCCAGTGCGATACAGGGGGACACATCTGCCAACTTTGAGTTATGCCGTAAGGTAAGTGGCTCATCCAAGGGGTTCAGGACCTCGACTGGGACCCAGCCGTCACCCCAAAGAGGTGCCACAACTCTGCCAACTATCACATTTCGGTTGAGGGTTCTTGATGTTGGAGGTTCCACGATGACTGCATTGCCAATGGAGAAGTCGGACCGCATAGGGATTTTGCCCCATAGTATGTGCTCTGTGCGAGGCTGCAGTGTTACAGACTTCTTTAGCTTCACTGTGCCTATCTTGTCAGGAATATGGGGGCCTCTCCAACGCTCAAGATTTGCCATCAGCCCCAGAAACTTGTCACTTTCTCCCACATTTCCAGTGTCGGGTTCATTCAGAAGTTTCCAGTAAGCCTTGTCATTTTGCATGCAGTGCAGAAGGTGTTTTTATGACATTAGTACCTATGATGAAAGAATCAACTTGGCCAGGTATCACAAGTACAGGAACCACCATCTGAATGCCATACACAGTCATTTTCAAGTCATGGACGCACTTAGGTTTCAATTTAACCCCTCCACAGCCCACAACAATTGCACTTGTGTCTCTAGTATTGGAGATGTCTGACCCACCACACTCAAGGAGAATGCGCTCTGTCTCATTTATAGTGCAGGCCATGGAGCCACTGTCTAAAAGCCTACAAAACTGTCTGCCTCCTGTCTCAACTGTTGTATAGAAAAGACTGTTACTGTCCATTAAATGCTGTGTTCTTTGAAATATTACTTTGTCATCTCCTTCTTGTTCACAAAAGTAACTATACACTGACTGAAGATCATCTGCATCTGAACTGCTGGGGGCAAAATCAGTGCCCACACTCTCCCCCTCTGAATTTGGACTGGCTAGTTTTCCGTCTGAGTAGGGCTGGCATGTGCAGGAGTGGGAGAGGCACTGATAGTGTGCTGGCGTCTGGGGCAATCTTTGATGCTGTGGTCTCTCGAATAGCATGAGAAGCACAGGCGGCCACAAACACAGTGTGTTTTTGTGCTGTGACCTCTGCTGTCACATACATGGCACATGTTGCGGGGCCTGGGGTACTGCAGTGGAGAGTTTGAGGGAGGACTGGGTCTGTTGCTCTGAGCCTGTTGGTCATGGAGGAGCTTGGAGAGCATGTTTATCAAGTGAGACAGTGATGTGGCATCAGGTCTACTAGATAGAGGGACTGGCTGTGAGACAAGAGGGTTGCTGGGGTTAACACATTGAGGGCTAGGCCTTGCCTCCACAATGGACTGATTATTCACAGTATATTCTGGCTGTGACATGCAATGCTGTGGGATTGTGTTTTCTCTTTTACTTGCAATTCTGAGCTCTCACTGGCGGCTTTCAAGCATGTCCTGCACCTCCTCCACAGACCATTTTTCCACAGGCTTGCTTCTGAAGAATGTGGCTAGGTGCTCATCAGGGCAATGACGGATTAACTGCATCGCTACTTCAAGTCCATGTTCATCAACTGAGCAACTCCTCCGATGTAGACAGTCAAGAACATGCTCCATAGTTTTATTAAGCCGGAGCCAATAGTCAAATGCACTCTCACCAGTGCTGGGCAAAGTGGCGTAAAAGTCAAATAGGGGAGTTGATGAGGAGATGGCTTCACCAAAGTGCTGTTTGAGAATATCGAACATTGCGTCTGGGTTATTCTAAAGGTTGTAAGGACTGTTTCTCACAGATACTTTGACTATTTCCTTTGCTTTTCCTGCAAGTCTTTCCATTATTTCCCCAAAACATTGCTTTGTTTCGACATGTCTCTTGCATAGATAGGCTATCATGACATCTATCCACTCATACACTGTGCATCTGTCAGTGTGATCTCCTCTAAATGTAGGAGGCTCTTTGATGTTGGATTTTACTATAAGATTCACTTTGGACAGATCAAGTGCATTGGAACTGGTTGTGTCATTACTGAACCCAGGAGAGGGAGTTTTGGGGGCTTTGTCATGAGTGGAGCTTTTCACTTGCTGAATGGAGCCATTAGCAATCAACTGAGAAGCAATAGTTGCCCCAATTTGCTGCCCTAGTTGCAGAATTATCTGAGACAGTTGTTCCCCATGTGCAGTACTTTGACTCTCTTTATAAGGGTTCTGCCCCATTGTATCATTCACATGACCAGGGTTTACATTGTAACCACTCTGACATTATACATCCTCAAATGCACAACTTTCTCTGGGCCTATTATTTACATTGTTGTCAGTTTCTGCTGTAAGCCCTGCAGACACCCTTCCCTCTCTCTCCAGCGTGACGTCACTGCATGTGGGACGCATCACATCAACACTGACGGAGCGCTGGATGTGCGTCTGGCTCATTTCTCCCGTTTGGGGATCGCATTTTTAGAAAACAGCTCACAAGGATCACGGGAGGTACAAACAAGTAAATAAATGTATCCCCTTAGCGTAATTAACCAGAAATATGGCTTCTTAGTTACGTTAAAAAACGTTAGCGAGTTACACGCTACCTTACACTTGTTGTGTACAACCAGAATAACTCAGTTGAACAGTCGGATATCAGTCTCCGTTGATCCGTTGGAGTAGCAGCTCTCTTGGTTAACAGCTTCGCTGAAAGTGTCCCGGGATCACAGCACCATATGTAATGGGGGGTTCTCTTCTTCTGTTTACTTCCTCTATAAACAGTTCATGACGGCCCCGTTAACTTAGTATTTTACCGCTGATAGCGGTGGCAGCCAACAGTCTCTGCGTTGTGTTTGATTGTAGACCAACGGTTAACGGTTCACTCCAACGAACCACAGACAGCTCCGATGTCGATTCAATATATATTTATTTAGCTAACAAGCACTTCGAGACATAATTTCACCTGGTCTCTAGATTATGCACTATACATAGACTATATATTAATATTTACAGATTAAAGTTTACACACACACTCACCTGGGAGATACAAGCCCGGTCTGACTTGTTCCCCCAGTGATGAGCTTTTATAGCTCCATCGTTACCATGGATACCGTAGTATTTGTTATGTTTTAGTTTGCAAAACGTGGACCCAAAAGCAGCACACGAACGAGAGTTTTAAAGGTAGAACAAAAGAATATTTATGCCAAAAAAGGTTCCAAAATTAATCCATGAGCAGAGTGCAGGAGTGAGCAGGCAGGTGGGGAGCAGCCACAGCTGGGAGGTGACAGACCTGAGCACAGAGCAAGAAAAACACGAGGTAAGTCCAAACAATTCCAAAAATGAGAGCAACATCAAAACAAGAGCAAAAAATACTAGGGAGCCTGATTAGGTATATACCACTGTGGGTGACGGAACGATCTGGCGATGAGTGGCAGGAAGACCGGGGTAGATATACTGCAGGTTTGAGTGATGATTGGTTTCAGCTGCTCCAGTAGTGCCCGCCCAGAGGAGGAGGAAGGCCACACCTCCCAACACACTGACAGACTAGACAAACAGGGAAAACCACACAGGAGACAAAAGGGCAGGGAAACAGAGGAAACACAAGGAAACACAAGGCTGCCAAGATGATAACATGACAGTATTAAATTCTAAATACAAAATAACTGCATAAAAATATGAAAATAACACAAATATGTACACCTAACAATTATCAAATAAAAGCGAAATTACTAAAAATATAAATAATAACAAGAGTAACAATTTATTAAAGCTGCAATATGTATCTAATGTAACATGCAAGAGGCATATTTTACATATGCAGAGGAGATCACAGGTAAAGAATTACAGTCAATGCAAAGCACAAGCTAGAGGACATCACTGATTGCCAGTCATCCTATTTGGTCCCCTGTAGCCTCATTAAAAGGAATGTATTTGATCCAGTCAGACACTATCTACCGAGTGTCTCACCAGATCGATCAATTTGTACAAGCGACCGCAGACTCATAAGAGTGAATTTAATGAAAACACAAATAAATAGATGTAGACGGAGGAAGGCATTCACTGGAGTGCAGGGCAGGGATCAGATGGGCTCAGGATTTCAAGGGAGTGCCGGGAAAAGAGGGCTATACTTATTAACCTTTCTGAAATGGCTCATGAGCTGAGTCATTATTGATGACCTGGGTTATGAACTCACAATGATTTCTCAAGGAAGCTGAAATGAAAGGTTAAACCATTTGCATTAATTGCTCTACGTGGTTGCTTATCGACAGCCCCTTAAGCTTCAGCCAGCATTGTGAGAGAACCAAAGATAGCAGAGAGAGACAGAGAGGAGAGGGTGACGGTGACCAGGCATTTGATGTTGCTGTGAGTTATGAACAAACTGTTTTTTGATAGCGCCAAGCTTTCTAAAGGGCCTATGAATAACTCAGACAGTAGGCACTGACAACAGCCGTGACAAACCTCAGAGGATTCGATTTTCAATGAATAAAATCACTGGGGGAATTCATATTGGCAAATACAATGCATTTGCACATAAATGTACGGCTCGTACTGCTGGGAACCACAGCAAGCTGCCACTCTTTGTCTGATTACATTAAACACCACACAGCACTTGTGTATATACAGTATGCACAAACCATGTTGGATTACACAGAACATACAGGCATAAGGCAAATAGAGAGTTAGGGTATGAAAAGCTGATGCTGAGGTTGTGTGGTCATTTTTATGTCAAAAGATAAATAAGTAGATGAGATGTATTTAGCACTTTCTCCAAAAGTGTTTCCCGTGCCAGCGACAGCATTGAAGGATGGAAAATTTTGTTAGTTGGTCAGTTGTCCAACACTTTGATCCAGGAAAAGCTATCTCAGCTGGCCAGATTGCCATGAAATATTTTGTGGATGACTATTTCTCTCCTCAGATGTTCTCAGAATCATCTTGTAGTGCACGGTTTAGCTGTAAAATGAGAAAGTTTGTGATGCGGCCGCCAGGAACGCCAAGTTCTGGTCACATAACCAGAGCACAGCCAATAGGAACGCTTTCTCAATGAAATGACCTGTGATTGGTGAAAGTCTCCCGTCACGGGCTAGATGTTCTAAAGCCTGAAAACAGAGCCATGAGGAGGAGCAGAAGTCTAGTTTTCTCTCAGAACACTTGAATTACAATATGCTGAAAGGTTAGTATGGAATTTTTGCCCAATGATGCCAAAAATATACTGCCTACTGCCACTTAATTTTCCGTATCAGCGCTGTGTTATCAATACAAAGTCGGACGACGGACATTTCAAACTGACAGTGAATGCATCTACTCCATACGGAGTCTCAGCTCAGAGTAGCAGGAGTCAGATTTCACACACACGGGACGAGAGAGAGTTAACAAATAAGACGATGCAAAGTGAAAGCTCATATTGCAGCCTAGTTTAACTCCACAGTACTGTGTGAAGTCTTTCGTTTCCAATTTTAATTGCATAGTTGTTATTCAAATACATTGTTTTAACATAGGTTTTCTCTAATAATCAATACAATAGCCCTTAGTGCCAAATACAGTCAGAGGCCTTTTAGAAATCTACAAAACAGTTCCGGTTATGGCATCTACCTGAGTCACCCAGTTAACTTTTAATGCTTCAGGATTGTTACTTTGTGAAGTAAAAATGGCGAACAGACAAAAAAACAGGCCGAAAAAATGGACCGAGTTGACGAGGAAGACGACGTTAGCATGGACCGGCCCTCGCTAGATGGCGATGTGAAGTTGTCTTGTCTAATAAAGAGATAAAAGAAGCAATTGGTGTCTTCTCTGAGAGGCTAACTTCCGCTGAGACCCGCATTAGCAAAGCTGAAGCTGACATTTCTCTGCTCTCTAGCAGGGAAACTGCTCTTCAAAACAAAGTGCAGGTGCTTACTCTGAAACTAAACGATCTGGAGAATAGAGAGCAAAGATCCAACCTGAGGCTAACTGTCCTGCCTGAGAAGACAGAGAACGGAGATGCGGCGGCATTTCTTCAAAACTGGCTACCTGAAGTTTTGGGACCGGACACGTTTCCGAGTCGCGTCATCATTGAACGAGCCCACAGACTACCGAGCCGGCAAGCACCGAACGCACCCCCCCGAATTCTCATCATGAAGTTCCTTAACTATCAAGACAAGGTGCGGGTGATGAGAGCAGCTCGCCAAACGGGTGTATGTGATGTATCGGAACAACCACATCATATTTTTCCCAGACCTGTCAGAGGAGGTACAGAAACAGCGGAAACTTTATGACGGTGTAAGCTTCGGGAATTAATCCTAGACTTTGGACTAATTTTTCCGGCTCAAATGAGGATTTTTCACCGGGGCAGTCGACACCTTCTCCATACCCCCGCAGAGGTGGAGGATTTCATCCGGCGAGTTCGCCAGCAGAAAGTCGGGTAACAATAACGTTAGTTAACAGACTGTGAAACAGTCCATCAATGTTTCACTCTAACATAGTAACCCGCTGGAAGTGTATTTGTTAAGGAGAGACAGTTAAGAGAATCAACCCTGGCCTGTAAGTTTATTTAAGTTTATTTAAGGTAATTTCACAAGAGTAGTTTTATTTTTGACAAGATCCAACAAGTATTTAACTACATATTCTACTCTGATACTGATGTAGATGGTATGGTGACTGCGCTACAGTAACCTTGGTTGTCGAGCACATGACTAGTTTTGTTTTTCTCTTGTGCATCATTAGTTAGATGTTTTCTCTGCTCCTTTTAAAGGATCAGTAGGTATAACCAAGCTCTTGTCATTGGGGGGGGGGGGGGGGGGGTGGGGGGGGGTGGGGGGGAGGATAACTGTGAGGGTTTATTCACAGGTAGGAAGGATTTGGTAAGTTCTTTTGTTGTTAGGATATAGGATATGTGTATAATAATGTTGTTCTGTTCTGCAAGTTACAAGGTGCATGTTCACACAAATGAGGCAAAACTCCATCAACAGGGCTTTACTATAGAAGCTATGTGCTTTCTGAAATGAGTAGGAATTCCCAACTTGGGCTACTTTCTTGGAATGTTAGAGGTCTTAGGAAATTAGTTAAATCAACACAAGTAATAACCAGACTTTGGGGCGGCTGTGGCTCAGAGGGTAGAGCAGGTTGTCCATCAATCGGAAGGTCGGTGGTTCAATCCCCGGCTGCTCCGGGTAACATGTCGATGTATCCTTGAGCAAGACACTTAACCCCAAATTGCTCCCAAAGGCATAGCCATCGTTGTGCGAATGAGTATTTAGATTAGATCCTGATGGGCAAAGTTGGCACCTTAGCAGCCTCTGCCATCACTGTGTGAATGGGTGAATAATGACATGTAGTGTAAAGAGCTTTGAGTGGTCGGAAGACTAGAAAAGCGCTATATAAATGCAAGTCCATCCATTTACCATTTAAGCAATTTCCACCATAACTTGTATTCATTCAAGAAACACACTTGCTTTCATGTGAAATTGATGGTTTAAGGAAGAGATGGCCCGGTCAGGTGATTGCATCTTCTTTCTCCTCACATTCCAGAGGAGTTGCATAAATCTGTTCCACTTTGTATACAGAAAAACATTTTAGACCCTACAGGCAGATTTATCATTATTCAAGGTTCCTGGCTAAACCAAGACTTCATTTTGGTGAATTTATATGGTCCCAACACTGATGACTTAAACTTCTAGAATAATTTGTTTTTGTTGGTGTCTTCACTACATGGTGACATAATAATTGGGGGAGATTTCAATAGCACCCTTGATCCAAAACTTGATCGTTCTTTAGGTACAGATGTATTTCATCCTAGATGTAGGCAAATTATACAGCAGTTTATGCTTGAACTAAATCTATGTGACATTTGGAGGAAAAAAAAAACACAAAAAGAGAATACTCTTGTCACTCTGCTAGCTATAACACATACTCTCGTATAGACTATTCTCCTTATTTCCAGAATGATTATTTCTAATGTTAGTGGATGTATGTTTAAAAGTATTCTCATTTCAGATCATGCCTTAACTTTACTTAATTATTCAACTACAGCTGCTTTTAAAAGGCAGGTTGTATGGCGTCTGAAGCCACATTGGATACAAAACCCTAACTTTCTGAAATATGTTGGATCTAATATTGAACTTTACTTTCTGTTGAATACAACCGAAACATCTACCTCAGTAACATGGGAGGCCTTTAAAGCTGACATTAGAGGCCAAATGGTGGGCTACACCAGAAACAGATCAAATAAACAATACATGCAGATGATAGAGCTTGAAAGAGATATAAAGGAGCTTGAATATGAAATAAATATAAATAATAACAAAGAGACTCAAGAAAAACTAGCAATTCTAAGAGCAAAATATAACGAACTATCCACCAATGAAGCTTTAGCTGGGCTAATTAGACTGAAACAAACATATTATGATCAGGGAGAAAAGGCAGGGAAACTAATGGCATGGCGTATAAAAGCACTTCAAAATGAGAGATCAATAAATGAAATTGAGACCACAAATGGTGACAAAATATCAAACCCCAAAAAAATGTATCAATTATTTGAGTCATATTATTGACAACTATATTTATCAAAATGCCCAGCAACTAATGAAACCTTCTATAATTTTTTTGATAAGTTAGATGAGTTAATGAATCCAAATTCAATTCAATTTATTTTTTTATAGCGTCAAATCACAACAGAAGTTATCTCGAGACGCTTTATATATAGAGCAGGTCTATGACCGTACACCATAGTTTAGAAACCCAACAAGATCCACCAAGCGCGCTGTGGCCAGGAAAAACTCCCTGATTACTGGGAAGAAACCTGGAGCAGAACCGGGCTCAGGGTGGGAGGCCATCTGCCGAGACCGACTGGGGGGATAGATAGAGAGAGAGAGAGAGAGAGAAGCAGCCACAATAATAGCCCAGCAGCTGTAATAACTACTAAAAGTAGGACTAATAACACAAAACCAATAGTGGTGGATGGAAAGAGTGATAATACAACTATCGAAATTGATATCATTGGGTCGTCCTCAGACGGGCTTTCCAGCGGAGCTTCCAGCTATCTCAGTCCTCCATACATCTGGCTAGCTCGCCAGCATCTCTCCTCAGTACGTCCATGTATGTTGGTGTGGGACGTCCCTGTGATCGATGCCCGTGCGTTGGTTCCCGCAGCATCAGCATGCTTGCTGGGAGTTCTTGATGTCTTTGGCGGTGACTGAGAAGTCTCATTCTCCAGGCTGCCACTTTTTCGCTTAGCCTTGGTAGTCCCTCGTACAGACGGAATTAATTAATGATGGTAGCAGTTGGTGTCAAGCAGGCAGCTTGCAGATGCAACCACAATCCAGGTGACATCCAGATCCAGGTGTAAACCCGCTCCAGGTGTACCCCTGCTCCAGGTGTGACCCCACTCCATGGTTACCTGCGAGACGAGAAATCACAAGGACTACGGGCAAGAAAGAAAGTTGGTAACAATGAATGAGACATGAATATATACAGAAGGAGAGAGGAGCTCAGTGTGTCATAGGAAGTCCCCCGGCAGTCTAAGCCTATAGCAGCTTAACTAGGGGCTGGTCAAAGACAGCCCTAACTTAAAGATATGATGGAGCCTGACCGTTTAGCGCTTTGTAGGTGAGGAGGACGATTTTAAAATCTATTCTGGATTTTACAGGCAGCCAGTGCAGAAAAGCTAATACAGGAGTAATATGATGTCTTTTTCTAGTTCCTATCAGTACACGTGCTGCAGCATTCTGGATCAACTGGAGAGTCTTAAGAGACTTATTGGAGCAGCCTGATAATAAGGAGTTGCAGTAATCTAGTCTATATGTAACAAAGGCATGGAGGATGTGTCTGATCTTCACAATGTTACATAGATGAAAGAAGGCAGTCCTTGAGGTTTGTTTTATGTGAGAGTTAAAGGACATATCCTGATCGAAGATAACTCCCAGATTCCTTACGGTGGTGCTGGAGGCCAGGGCAATGCCATCTAGACTAACTATATCATTAGATAATTTGTTTTGGAGGTGTTCAGGGCCAAGAACAATAACTTCAGTTTTGTCTGAGTTTAACATCAGGAAATTGCAGGTCATCCAGGTTTTTATGTCCTTAAGGCATGCTTGAAGTTAAGTTAACTGGTTGGTTTCTTCTGGCTTGATCGATAGATATAATTGGGTATCATCTGCATAACAATGAAAGTTTATGGAGTGTTTTCTAATAACATTGCCTAAGGGAAGCATATATAAGGTAAATAGAATTGGTCCAAATACAGAACCCTGTGGAACTCCGAGACTAACTTTGGCATGCATGGAGATCTCATCGTTAACATGTACAAACTGACGTGTAGATCACCTTCACTGTCTGTTGTTTCTGTGAAAAACGCGGCACGCGTCAAAAATAGGGGACACCTCTATTCTCTAGAAGAGACGCAGCTGAGACGCGCGTGTCACGAGGGCAGTGTGGCTGCTCTAACCTGTTAACACGGACGCCGAAATAAAGAAAACAGGTAACGCAGCCGCCACCCGCTCCTAAAGTTTCTGGTGTGTCCTGGGCTTGAGTTTTCCTACTCATTTCGTCACAAGACTGAAACACATGTTTTGTAATTTTATTTGGAACAACAGGCGATCTATGCTTCGCCTATCCCTGCCTTACCTACCTATGAAAGAGGTGGATTAAAACTTCCTAACCTTCAGTGGTATTATTGGGCAGCCCAACTTTCAACAGCCTCCTGTTGGTTTTCATTAGTACCACCAAGGTCCTGGATGAGCATTGAACAGTGTACTACATCTCATCTACCACTTAATTAATATCTGTACTCTGCTAAACTAAAAGAACTAAAGAAATTTACACATAATCCATTTGTTAACAATACAATACAGGTATGGCTTGGGGTACATAAATATCGGGGTGAAACCCCAGTATTGTACCAATTTACACCAATCTGGGGTAACAGTGGCTTCACACCTGGAACGAGAGATATGGGCTTCAAAATCTGTTCTTTTGAAGATTTGAGACAAAAATATGACATTCATTTGAAACACTTCTTTGAATTCCTGCAGATTAGTAGCTACATATCTAAAACACAAAACTCTCTATCTTACCTACTCTCACCTCCTTTGAAAAGATAGCAGTGAACCAAAACTCCATGAGAGGACAGATTTCTCACTTTTATGAAATAGTGATGGATAGCTCCGAGGTCTCCTCAGAAAATAAAAGACTTGCGTGGTGTGAGGACCTAAACGATGAGATTACAGTCGAGGACTGGCAACAGGTCTGCCTAAATGCTCAAACACAATCCATAAATACTTGTTTTAAACTTCTACAATATAAATGGATAATGAGACTGTATATAACACCAATCCTGTTAAATAAATGTAATCCCTATATTCCCGATTTGTGTAGTAAATGTGGAACAAAGGGCACACTATTTCATTGCCTATGGAACTGCCCAATTATCCAAGCTTTCTGGATATTCTTTCATATGTTACAGGTGTGAGGTTGACGGTGTGTCCTAAACTATGTATCCTTGGATTTTTTTCTGCTAATTGTAAACTGAGCAATGCAGATCAGAAAATGACTGTCTTTTGTTTACTACAAGAAAAGCATACCATAGCCAAGCTTTGGAAATCAGTTAACAGACCAAGCCTATGGATGTGGCTCGAGGGTCTATTACTCTCTCTTGCCCTTGAAAAACTTACACTGACAATTAAGGGACAATTCATGGAGTTTCTAGGGGGGGGGGGGATGCAGAAGCCTGGTTGCCTTGAATTTCTGCTGATATAATTTATGTGTTATATTTTTGTTTTATTGATTTCCTTGTGTTTACATAGGTCATTTTTATCTCTTTTGTACTTAGTGATGTATTTATTGCTCTGTCAAAACATAGTAGAATTAGGTAGCGCCTTGATGTGGATGTTCTTTAGTGCACCTTACTTGTTTACTGGTTTGTTTGTACAATTGTTTGTTTGTTTGTTTGTTGAATTACTGGAGGAGTTATATGGAAAACTAAATAAACACACTTGTTAAAAAAAAAGAAATCTTCAAAACATGAATACATTTTATTTTCATTTTGGTGTACATTTTTTTCTCTCTCTCTGTCTCTCTCTCTCTCTCTACTTCATCTTGTGTGTCTGAACAGCAGGGTGAGGTGAGGCAGAAGCATGTTTTCTTTATTCTAACTCCTGTTTATCATAGCAATATTGCTTCCTCAGATGTAGTCATTGTGTTTATTCTCCTCAGGACAAGGACCTCTTTCCATCTTCTCCTCCTCCTCCTCCTCCTCCTCCTCCTCCTCCTCCTCTTCCTCTCAGGCTGGCTGGCATCACAGAGACAATCTTGTGTTTTGCTGTGTACCAAATTTCTGGTTGTGATTGTTAACAAGCACTGTAGTCAGTGTGAGGGTAGAATGCATCTTATGGGCTCAACCTGCACAACATCCTTACACTTCAAACCAGCAGGTTGCTCTCTGGTGTTCCTGGGTCATATATTCAGCTGGAACTGTAGTGCATCCATAGCATCCATTGCTCATTCATGCACCATTTGCTATAAATCATTAGCACCATTAATTTATTTATTTCTGATTACTTATCCATTGTTTTTATCAACTTATTTATTTACTCATTCACACACCATTTATTACTTACAGTATACAGCACCTGATTCATGCAGCATTTACTCATTTACCACATACAGTGTATATTCACTGATTCATTTACTGGTGTATTCATTCCTTCACCTCACTTTTTTCCCTTTTTTGTTTTGATTTTTTTGTCATATATTTATCACACATTTCTCTTTCCTAAAAACATATTTCATACTGCAGCCACAGGTTTGTAACATTCCTCAGAGTAAATCCAGTGTGGTTTAATAGAAAGCCATTCCAGCTTTTATGAGCTGCTGCTGTGGGCTTGGTAGGGAGTCATGTCAGCACTCCTGCGTGGGAGGGTCATTAGGGCCGAGGCGAGAGACGTCAAATCAAATCAGATCTGAAATGTAGCATTATGCAGCCTTAATGGAGATTAAAAGCTCTCCGCGTCAATGCTGCCGTACCTGCATTCACCTCCACTGTTTTCACGTCTGACCAACAAAACACTAAAAGCTCCACATCGAGGCTGCACTCTGAAAGAGGGTGATTTCCCCTGTATCACAGCCACAGAGAACGGCGCATGATTTTAGACCTGGAATGTGAATATGTCTCCCTGTGTGTGTGTGTGTGTGTGTTGTCAGGAGAATCACTGGGACTTCTCTGTATTTGGTAAGCTGAGCTTCCGAAGCAGACTCAGAAGCAAACTGAACACAAACTCTGCTGGTTTGTGGGTTTGGTCAAAGTGATCTAAGTGACGCTAAATCCCTGTTCCATTTTCTAGAGGGCTGTTTTGTGTATAATAAGTCCTTGTAAATAGCAAGATGTGGGACTTCAGGTAACTGACTCTTCGCTATGCCCCTCCCTCGTTCGTTACTCTCACTATGCCTGTCATGCTTTCGCACCCGGCATGTCAATATGGTGTTTTCAGCCCCAGCAGATTTTTTTTTTGTTTTTTTTTCATCATCATCATTAATAATAATAACGACCTCATCAATATCATCATCATGAATATCTTAATCAACATCAACAACATCCTCAATATCATTATCATAACTTCTGTTGTGATTTGACGCTATACAAAAATAAATTGAATTGAATTGAATTGAATCAACATCATCAATAGCCTATTTTTACCGCGAGCCGCGCGGTTCACAGCAACAACAGACAGTGAAATTGATAGGAACTGATACAGCGTGTCTGGGTCTGTAACAGGGAGGAGACAGAGAGAACTCAGGCTTTGTGGGTCTGGGTATCATCGGATAATCCGTTTTTCCTTTGGAATTCAAGAACGAAAAAACGTTTTTTTATTTTTTCGTTTTAAACCAAAAACGAGAAAATGGCCATTTTCTCGTTTTTGGTTTCTGAATCAAAAAATGAAAAACGAACCCAAACCGGGCCGTTTGTTTGTTTTTGCGAATTCCTTTTCTCATTATTCGTTTTGAATTGAAGAACGGAAGTCACGTGGGTTTTTCGTTTTTTCGTTTTAAACCACAAACGAAAAACGGAATCACGTGGTGCTCTGTTTGTTTTTTGTTTCCAAACGAAAAACGAAAAAAACAAATTAAAAAAACGATCCGATTTAGTTTCTTCAAGTTTCTTTCTGTCATTTTCTCTTCTGAATCGAAGAGCGGAGAACGGCAGTCACGTGACCCGGAAGTGAAGGCAAACATGTCAAAATAAAAGCCAAGAAGATAGTTTGGTCATTCTATAAAAGTGTAACATTATTTAAGCACAGGATCAAAGTAACAGTAGAAGATAAATAGGCTAAATAAATACACAAATAAGTACATACATAGATATTTTTTTGTTTTGTTATTTTCATTAACACATGAATGTCTTTTATCCAAAAAGTGTGTGATAAATCACAGGGAGGGTCTCTACAGATGTTATACAGAACTCTCACATAATTGACAATTTTCTCTCTCACACCCTTACTATGGGCTGTTTCTTTATGTCGGCAGGTGAGAAGCACTATGTGGCTAATCCTTTCAACACACCTGACACTTCCACCTGATCCCCTGCACTCCATTAGGAAGACTGTAGCCGAGTAGTTCTATATCATGATAATGCTGATTTTTCAACCAGCGATTATGACATTAATGCCAGCTAGACAGAATAAAGCTCTGTCTGTCATGACAATACTGTACTGGACTGAAGGCCACTCCATCACTCTAGATACTGTAGATTTAACAGATACCTGCTGTCTTCAGATGGCTGTAAAGAGTCACCCGAGTAAAGGAAAGGCTTTCAGTACAGTTCTATTGTCATGACAGACAGAGCTTTATTCTGTCTAGCTGGCATTAATGTCATAACCACTGGTTGAAAAATCAGCCTTATCATGATGTCGAACAAATTAACTAAATTACATATACTAACAAACAGACTAGAAATGATTGAAAAGCATCATAAACTACCAAACAGGCTAGAAATGATTGAAAAGCATCATAAACCACCAAACAGAATACAGAAAGTTAGTGATTTCAGTTTTTTAGTGAACTCAGGCTGATTAATCATCATATTAGACTATGATGTCTGAAGGTTGGCAAACATGCTGATCAACCATACTTCTCTATCATTGACCATGATTATTGACTTGACTTTTCATCTATAAATGCGTCAAAATTGAAAATTTGACTGAAAAGAAAATCCTTGGGGATTGAGGAGTGGTGACCTCTGACCCCTACGGTGGGTAACGTCACAGAAGGCCCACTCATAAAATGCACTGACTTCACTGGTACCGAATCTCCCTCCAAACTAAATTGTAAAGCTGACGGCCCCTCAATATGAACTGATCAATACAATCAAACTTTATTGTCCACCAGGGTGGATTTTTCTCTTCGGCTCACAAAACACAGAAAACAACAGACAGCAGTTAGTAAAAAACAGAGACAGGTTATGTTACACATTAAAAACAGTTCATGTCAGTGTCTGTGGCTCAGATCTGCTCAGTCACTGTGTTGAGTTAAGAGTATTGATGGCATTTGGGATGAAAGACTTTTTAAACACATCTTTAGTTGCCAGAGGGGCTCTATAGCGCCTCCCGACTGGCTGAAGAGAGGATGGGAGCTATCTGCCAGGATGCTCCTCGCTTTCTTCCTCGTCCTTTCTGTAAAAAGTTGAGTCAAGGGCTTTTGGGGTTTACCACCTATTTTGCCTACCAATGACACAATCCTAGACAGTTTATTCTTCTATCTACAGTGTAGGTGACCGTACCAGGCAGGAAGGTTAAAGGTTAAAATCCTCTCAACAATAGTTTTGTACACTAATTCTAAAATCTGCCGGCTGACACCGAGGCCACTAAGTTTCCTTAGAAGATAAAGTCGCTGTGAGCATCTCTTGAAGATATACTCTGTGTTTTCAGAGAAGCTCACCTGGGTGTCCAGGACTGTACCGAGGTATTTAAAGTGTTCCACAGTTTCAACATGTTGGCCATCAAGTGAAACTGGCTCTGTGATCAAATGTTGTTTTGTGCAGCACATGATTAATTCTTTCGTCTCGGCCACATTGATTTCTAGCTGGCTAGTGTGACACCGTGTCTGAAGGGCTGTAGTGTGGGCCAGATAGGCAGCTTCACCTAGTGGGCCTGTTTCCTGTAAAAGGCCAACTAAGGCCATGTCATCCACATACTTAAAAAGTCTAAAATGTTTCTCATTGGTCATAAATTCATTAGTAAAAAGAGAGAATAGCACAGGGGAAAGAACACAGCCTTGTGGGCAGCCTGTCTGACATGTTCTCCCTGACACAGACCCTCTGATCCACACAACTAACCCTGTGTTGATGTTGAGATCAATGAGCCTTTTCAGGAGAATATGCGTCTTCATTGAGTTAAAAGCTGAGCTAAAATCCACAAATAAAGCTCTGGCATAACCTTTAGGATGCATCAGGTGTTTTGTGGACGGTGTTAAGCAGTCAGCACAGCGTCGTCTGGGACTCTGTCGCTCTTATTTAAGCGAACTGGAGCAGATCTAGCTTAGTAGCCACTGTGCTGGTCAGGTGGCTGGCAAGAACTCGTTCCATGGTTTTACACAATATGGAGGTTATTGCGATGGGCCAAAGATCATTTGGCTTACTTGCGCCTGGCTTTTTTAGCACAGGCCTAATTATTGTGAATTTCCATGATTTTGGCACAGTGTAGGTGTCTAGGATATATAATTAATTAGGCTTTTTTAGGTACAGTATGTATTTATTTAGCCTATTTATCTTCTACTGTTACCTCGATCCTGTGCTTAAATAATGTTACACTTTTATAATATGACCAAACTATCTTCTTGGCTTTTATTTTGACATGTTTGCCTTCACTTCCTGGTCACGTGACTGCCGTTCTCCGCTCTTCGATTCAGAAGAGAAAATGACAGAAAGAAACTTGAAGAAACTAAATCGGATCGTTTTTTTAATTTGTTTTTTTCGTTTTTCGTTTGGAAACAAAAAACAAACAGAGCACCACGTGATTCCGTTTTTTGTTTGTGGTTTAAAACGAGAAAACGAAAAACCCACGTGACTTCCGTTCTTCAATTCAAAACGAATAATGAGAAAAGGAATTCGCAAAAACAAACAAACGGCCCGGTTTGGGTTCGTTTTTCATTTTTTGATTCAGAAACCAAAAACGAGAAAATGGCCGTTTTCTCGTTTTTGGTTTAAAACGAAAAAATAAAAAAACGTTTTTTCCTTTCTGAATTCCAAAGGAAAAACGGATTATCCGATGATACCCAGACCTTTGTGGAAGAGAACTGACCCAGAGTTTAGGTTGTCTCTCTTTCTGGAACTGAAAACCCAGAGTTTCCCTCAGTCTTCACTAAACCCACTAACATTAGGGGTACACTCGTGTGTATGTGTACGTGTGCTATGTGAGAATCTTGGTGTAAGGTACCAGTGAAAACGTGGTATGAAATTTCATTGATTTGGGTTTTCTCTCAATAAGCAAGCGGAATGGATCTGATAATGAAGCACTGACAGCCGAGTGGATAGACGATGCACTGATTTTTGACACAGTAAAAACATGGTAAAAGTGGAGGGGTCTAAACCATAGACTGTGTAAGAAGTGGACGTAGTCAACATGACGTCACCCATTGGTTTGTGGACTACTGTTTAGAAACCTTGAGTTAGGCATTTTGGTCGTCGCCATCTTGGTCTTTTGCAAACAGAAGTGAGACGAGAGGGTGAAGCTCAGCACAACTAAATGCTGAATAAGACACATCACAAGGTAGCCCCGCCCTGAAGCACCCCCTGCTTTATGGTCTATCTGACTCTAAATGGGACCATCATTTACTAAATGAACATCATGCTGTATTGAAGAAGACTTGAAACTAGTGATTGAGACCATAAACTCATGTTTACAATGTTTACTGAGGTAATAAATCAAGAGAGAAGTAGGCTCATTTTCTCATAGACTTCTATAGAACCAGAGGAGCCTGCTGGCTTGTAGAAAGAATGCAGGTTTAAGGCTCTTCAGCATTAGCTTCACTTCTCAAATACCGGAGTCCAGACCAGTGTCCCACTGGTCTAAACTAATCATTTTTAAAAGTTTCTGGATTTTGTGCCAGTTACCAAACAGCTTCAGGTGCATCACCAGGAGTGCCAACCCTGATTTACCCTGACGTCGGTCCACGAGGACCTATTGAAACTGTAATGTTTATTATTATTATTATTATTATTAGGGCCCGAGCACTGACAACATCGGTTCGTGAGCACCTATTGAAGATGTAAGGATTATTATTATTATTATTATTATTATTATAATATATATATCCTTTATTTAAGCAGGTAAAAAATGCATTGAGATTAAAATCTCTTCTCCAAGAGTGACCTGGCCAAGAGGGCAGCACAGACACTGTTACAACAATAAAAACAAACAACACAAGCAGACAAATACAACCGTCACACACCACGAGTGAACGAACATGACATCCAGATCGTATGCAACACAAAAAAATTTGCTATAACACACAAACAGGTCAATCTCAAAACCATTCAGTGAGAAAATCAAGAGCAATCCCATCGACCTATAGTGCCACTTTCTCCATCCTTTAAAATGGACTTAAATTCCCCCGTACAGTAGTAATCAGCTCTGACTGTTCCAGGTCCTTCTGTCCATTATTCCAGGAAGAAGGAGCAGCGTATTTAAAAGCTGTTTAGCCTAGCTCCTTTCTAACCTCTGGGACCAACATCTGTAGAATAATGTGAGAGAGCAGGCCATATTGATTTTGGTTTGTGCACATGTACGTACACAGATACGAAGGAAACAGTCCAAGGAGCGATTTATATACAAGAGCCAACCAATGTGAAAGTCTGTGGACATACAGAGATGGCCATTTAGCAGCTGTATACAGGGTGCAGTGGTGAACCAGATCTCCACAGCCAGTAAAACATAAAGCACAATGGTAACCAGTATCCAGCTTCTTTAGGCACTGGTCAGGTGCATTCATATAGAGCAGATCACCGTAATCCAATAAAGGTAAAAAAGTGGCTGAAATCAAATGTTTCCTGGCCTGGAGGGAGAAATAGGATTTGTTTCTAAAAAAGAACCCCAATAATTTTCAGTTTGGAAACCAGGTTTTCAATGTGTGATTTGAAAGACAATTTCTGATCAATAATGATACCTAAATACTTCTATGTTGGGACCAATATCCAAGCCTTGATCAGCTGAGACCTTAGGAAGATTAGATGGTATTTTTTTGCCATTAGAGAATAGCATGAATTTGGATTTGTCTGTATTTAACACCAATTTAGGTTGAGTTAAATGCGACTGAACCACATCAAAGGCAGACTGCAGAAGTTCAAGGGTCTGTACTACTGAAGGGAATGAGCAATAGATCACTGTGTTGTCTGCATAAAGATGCAAAGTAGCATTTCATAAGTTATCACAAAGATTATTTACATATATGGAAAACAGCAGTGGTCCTAGTATGGAACCCTGGGGGATGCCTTTAGATACAGGGAGAAAGGAAGAAGACAACCCAGCAAACTGGACACATTGTGTTCTAGCTGACAAGTAATTAGAAAACCAACCTATGCTGTAGGTTGGTCCAGATAAGCCAATGTTGTAGAGTCTATCTGCCAGAGTGACATGGTCAACTGTGTCAAAAGCTTTTGACAAATCAATAAAAAGAGCAGCGCAATATTTTTTGCAGTCCAGTGCATCAATGATGTCATTCACCACTTTAATAGCGGCTGTTGTTGTGCTGTGTTGTTTTCTTAAACCTGACTGATGTTGTGATAAAATACAGTTTGTGTCCAAGAATTCTTTAAGCGCTTCACTTCCTAACTTTTCAAGCGCCTTGGCTAAAACACATAGTTTAGAGATTGGCCTATAGTTATTAACTACTGACGGATTTATGCAAAGGGAGAACATGGGCAGATTTCCATATGTTAGGAATCTCATTGATGGAAAGGGTAAGATTAAAAATATGAGTCAGCGGTTCTGCTATAAAGTTTACAGCTAGCTTGAGAGAGTGGGGATCAAGCTTGTGAGGACCTGCAGATTTATTTCTGTCCAGTGTCTTTAATGCTCTATGGACTTCTGTCACATTAAAAAAGAGTAAAAGTGAACGGTTGAGCCCCAGAGTTAATTGGGGGTGGTGAAGAGTGAGCCCTCTGCTCCTTCGGATGTTTTGGACTCGGAGGTACCGACTCAAATAAGGAGCCTGAAGAAACAAAACGTTCATTAAAACAGTTTAGAATGGCAGATTTATCAGTTATAGTACCTGACTCTTTCACAATGCAGGCTGGCAACTCGTTAGTAGCTGCATTTCCAAATGAAGATTTTATTACTTTCCAAAATTTCTTAGGATCATTTAAATTACTTGTAGTTTTAGAAAGGTAGTAGTCAGATTTAGCCTTTAACAAGAGAGGTAAAACGATTTCGGAGCTGTCTAAAAATCAACCAGTCAGCCTGGGATTTGGATCTTCTGGCCTTAGCCCAGGCAACATCCCTTTCTTTTAAAAGACTGGACAGCTGAGGTGAAAACCAAGGATTGTTTCAGCCTTTCACCCTAAATTTGCTGAAAGGAGCATGTTTATTTATATTTTACATAAAAACATCATAAAATAATTTCCACTCCAGTTCTACATCATTAATGAGAGAGATTCTGTTCCAGTCAAAGTTCCACAAATCACGAATAAAATCTTGCTCAGAAGTGCTTAAAATCTCGTTTAAAAACATTTCGTGGTCTTGATTTTGGGAGCTTAGCTTCTCTGACTGTAGCAATAGCACAGTGATCGCTAATATCATTGGCAAAAATACCAATATGCAAATATTTATGAGTGGCATTTGTTAAAAATAAATCAAGAAAGGAGAATTTCTCTGACAATTTAAGATTTGGACGAGTTGAGCTATTGATTAGTCGAGTTAAATGAGTCACATGTAGATTTAAAACTGTCAGAGACAGAGGACAACCAGTCCAAGTTAAAATCTCCAGCAAGAAGTATCTCATTCAAATCTAAAGCTGATAGCTGTGTATTCAATGATGATAAAGCCTCCGTGCTTGCTGAGGGGGGTCTATAACAACCTAAAACAGTGATAAAATGGCCCTTAAGAAGTTCCAGTTTCAAAGCAAGAAGTTCAAACTGTCTGCTGAGAGATACTGATGATAGAATGGTGGCATGAAATTTGTTTTTCACATAAATGTCCACACCACCACCTTTTCTGGGACGGTCACAACGAAAAACCTTGTAACCCTTAATTGCAATGTCTTTGTCTGTGATGGATTTGTTTAGTCATATTTCAGACAAAACCAGAACATCAGTATCAGAGGATCTGGCCCAAATTTTCACTAGATCCAGTTTAGAAAGTAGACTTCTTACATTTAGGTGAATAATGCCAGGCCCAGATCTAGCTTTGAAATCACCAGGGGTAGCCAAACAATTCAAATCTGGGCCAGGGTTAGGTTGAATATTCCCTGATATCAAAAGCAAGAGAACAATAAAACATTTCCTTTTCACCAAGATTTGTGTTGGCACAAAACCCTCATAACCCTCAGACTACTTGGGGGATAAGAGTGGAATGAGAACAACCAGTCATATGTACTAAATAGGTGAATAAGATAAGGTAGAGTCATGAGATCCTCAGTAATCTGTTTGATCCAATTTGGAGATGTCCTAAAAGAAATAAAATCCCAGTTTGTGTCTTTACGGGGGAAAAGATGAGGCACATTTTGGTCTCCATACCTTTCATGTTCCTCACGTGGATACAGCACAGTCAATAAAAACAAAAGAGGTGCTGAAAGAAACAGGCTGATCGACATGTAGCTGAGAGCAGGGATACTGAAGAAAACCCCAGTCAGTGCAATAAGAATCCGATCCGGGTTTTCCGTCCCCCTGAGTTAGATGATGACGTTGCGAGACGTCTCACGTAAACAGGAACTCAAACCCGGCAAAGCAGCACTGTGGATAAATGAATTAAAATCAGGACCAAGCGCCGTCTAAAACAATGGGAATATTATTTCAAACAACACCATCAGAGCCAAAAAAGTAACACTTTCCTGCACATCAAATCAAGCGGTGTTTCGGCATCCAGCTCCGAGAAGTGAACAGGTTCCGTGGTCCAAACGAACGAAGTGATCCTCCAGAATTGCAGAGAATCTAAGCCACTCTTGACTTCACACAAGTTAAAACCGGAGCTAAGTGGTGGTATTATCCGGACAACTCACAAAATGTATCGGTATTGACAGAAAAACAACGGATGTCACTCAGATAACACTAGAACAGTCAAACAGACAGGTAGAGACTTGCTGCTGCCATCTTGGATGAAACCAACATGCGTTGTTTGGCAGAACAGGAGTGGGCTCCACTCAGAGATGACTTCAGGGCGACGCCTCCGGACCGCCCTCAGGTGGATGCCCTAAAGTTCCCGCCATTTGTGGTCCTGCCTCCGATACGTCACCGCTCCTTATTCAATCACCAGCCGCGCATCAAGATTTAAAAGCCAGTTGTGACTAGGCCATGGGGCAGTGATTACCGTTAATGATGGGAATTCCGGCTCTTTTTAGTGAGCCAGATCATTTGGCTCAGCTCACCAAGAAGAGACGGCTCTTTCAGCTCCCAAATGGCTCTTCATTTTACCACTTTTGCCTTTTATAATTCAGCCAAATTTAGCGCTGTTTTGCCCTATGATTAGTATGTGTGCATATGTTACTTAAATTATTCAATATAATTATACTAAACCTTATAATTTCCAGAATACCATCATTTTACATGCTGCTTCGTTTCCGACTGTCACTCATCTTGTCTGCTATTCGCGCACCGCACCCCTCTCTCTTTCTCTCCTCCTCTGTACCTGTAGACCGTCAGCACCCCCGCCCCTCCCTGCTTGATGGTATGATCCTTGTCTGTCATCACCTGATTGGTCGCACGGACGTCATTAACACAACATTCAGTCACAGTCAGTGCATTGAGTGCCCGTGGCGCGGAGAAGATAATTCTAACATTCTACCTTGAATTAATAATAATAATAAAAAAAAAACGGCTCTCGGACGGGAGCCGTCTCCTATCGTTCACTTAATAGAGCCGGCTCGTTTGAGACGACACACCACTAATTATCGAGGTCTGTCCCCCTTTGTGCCTCTCAAAACGATTGTGAATCAGTTAACTAGTATTACTGTGTATAGATCTAACTGGAGTCAGTTGGTTTTCGTTATTGTTGAATCGAGTATGAGGTACTCGTTTTGTGGTTTATTTTTCTTTTGAGTAGAGTTTAGTTGTTAGTTGTCTGTTTGTTAGTGAATATTCAGGACTAGGGTGTGTGCTGTTGTTTTACCTCTTTTCGTGCCACCCGAAACCCTCACTCTTTGTTGTTATAATCCTAAGTATTGTACCCTTTATATTCCTTATTTCATCCATGGCAATAAACAAAAGTGATTGCCTGATAACGCCGGCTGTGTGTTACTTCTGTAGCCCGTGGAATTTGATGCCACACAGGACACAATTACTTTGGGGGTAATTAGCCTTAGTTATATTGTTGACCACAATTTCAAGTAATTTCAACAGAGTGCAGAAACTACACAAATTCTCTTAGTTAACTGGGCATGTGCTTTTACAGTTCCAGTAAGCCTTTACAGAAAATGGCTTAAAATAAAGACAAGATATATGAAAATAAACAAAAGCAAAATACGCAAAATACGGCAATCAATAGAAAACAGACACTAAATCTGTTACACACATATGTAACAACCATAAACCCACCATACAGTATAATCTTGAAATGTACAATAGATATGTACAAAGGACACTTACATTTCAACACTGTTCACAAAACCCCAAGTGGAACTCCCTGGAGACTACACTGTGGTATACACTGTCTTTGCCTTCAAACAAAGATCACATGAATGTAAACCCTGTACTCTTTCACTATTTACAAGGTTCAATTACAGAGTGTGCTGTTTTTAGCAAGCTAACCTTACCATGCAAATGGAAAACACAGTACTCGGCGACTGGCGCTCGAAATCCCACAACATCAAAACCAGTAGTGCCTAAAAAAGACCTTCCCATTAAGATATTGACAGATAACTTTCTTTCCATATTTGTACGGTAATATTTCACCAGATTTCTGCATTTACTTACTGCTTTTTACTACTTTATACGACGGGTAACATCACTGTCCACTCGGTGAATCTCCAGGTTGTTTGCGTGCTTGTAAACACGAAGAAAGACCATGATGCACTTGGCGGAGTAGCGCTATTGTTACTCAACGCTGCCACCCTGTGACCAAAGTCCGCAACTGCCTGTGGCGGCCCACTTACAGTCTAATTCACGTCTCATTGACTTAACAATGTCACATGCATAAGAAAACAACAAAGAACAATTGATTTTGAAGACATGTTTGAACTATAACAACTTTAAGTTGAACAATACATTTGAATTAATTTACAACCCGGTTAAATACTCCCCTGCATATAGTCAACGTCCGCGGTGACTACAAAACCTGAACTGACTCAAATGCTCCCTGCAATGCCTTTTCAAAGAGAGCAGTACCGAAGCTTGTTAAAACCTGAGAGACCATGTCTGTTCTGACCGAGACAGCATTACAGGCTGACTTTGGCAAGTGAAATGGGTTTGAGTGAGAATACGCTTCACTTCCTGCTCCACCATCAATGTCTGTTAGTGTAGGCTCGTCCCTGTTTCTGGTGATGTGCAAGTCACTGTCACTAACATCTGGAAGCACACCACTGTTAACACATTCTGTTCCTGTGTCACAGGTTCTCATATCTGCATAACCTTCCTCAGGTCCTTCAATGTCACTCTCATTTGTGGATGCTGTCACAGTTAAACAAATCCTGTCTGCTACATGAAGCAGATAAGGTGTTTGCTGTGGAGGAAAGACTTTGTCAACGACAACAAAATCAGGTTCAGGTGACTCTGGTATGTCCTCAGCTACAGGCTGTGTTCTGGTCTGTAACCTAGTTTTAGTTCTGGGTTTGGGAACTGGTTTTGCACTCTCTCTCTTAATCGGACCTCCCTCAAAAGGTTCAACGGTGTGTGTGGTACCCTGGATGTCAACTACCTTGTAAACTGTTGGACTCCATGCGTCTTGAATCTTATTTTACGTCCTAAGGGTCTGTGACGCAGGAAAACCAGCTGACCAATGTCAGCATCGGGACAATACACTTTCTCATTTTGCCGTGCGATTCTCTCGGCTGCTTTCTGCTCTGAGTACTCTCTGGCTCTCTCATGTGCCTGTCTGAGTCTCTCCTGATGAACAGACAACCAATCTTGCTTCCTGTCTGAGACACACTCACGCCCTAGTATTGCATCTACTGGGAGATGTGGCTGTACCCCGAAAAGCAAATAATAGGGTGGGTATCCTGTGGAAGAGTGAGGAGTGACATTATAGGCGTATACTAGTTCAGGAAGATGTTCTGGCCTATGCCTTTTTTTCTCTGGGAGAAGTGTCCTAAGCAAATCATGGAGTGTTCGGTTGTGTCTTTCACACTGAGCGTTTCCTTGTGGCCTGTAAGGAGTCGTTCGTGTCTTTTTAACCCCATAGAGTTTACACAGCTCTGCTATAACCTCACTCTCAAAATTTCTCCCTTGGTCTGAGTGTAGTCTCTCAGGAACCCCATATTTCATGAACCACTCCCTCAACAAAACTTTAGCTGTAGTGTCAGCTTTCTGATCCTTGGCAGGATATGCCTGTGTGAACTTTGTGAATACATCAGTTACAACGAGGACATTTTCACGCCCATCTGAGGCTGGCTCCAACACTGTAAAATCAATGGCCACCACTTCTATGGCCACTTCTATGGCCACCCGCTCCCCCCCCCCTCATCCTGCGCAGCTCCCCAGTTAACATGGTGGAGTCGCTCCGTTTCCTGGGCACGACCATCGCCCATGACCTCAAGTGGGAGCTAAACATTAGCTCCCTCACCAGTAAGGCCCAGCAGAGGATGTACTTCCTGCGGCAGCTGAAGAAATTCAACCTGCCAAAGACCATGATGGTGCACTTTTACTCGGCCATCATCGAGTCCATCCTCACCTCCTCCATCACCGTCTGGTTCGCCGCTGCCACCGCCAAGGACAAGGCCAGGCTGCAGTGGGTCATCCGTGCTGCAGAGAGGGCGATCGGCTGCAACCTTCCCTCCCTCCAGGAGTTGTACACCTCCAGGACCTTAAGGAAGGCAGGGAAGATTGTGGCCGACCCCTCCCATCCCGGACACCATCTATTTCAGACTTTACCATCTGGCAGGAGGTTAAGGTCCATCAGGACCAAAACCTCACGCCACAAAAACAGTTTTTTCCCCATGGCAGTAGGGCTCTCCAACAGCCCATCCACCCCCCTGTGATTGTCTCTCCCTCACATACACACTACTGCCCCCCCCCCTGCCGACACTGACTCTCCCCCTCTCTCAATATTTGCACTATCTGTTTACATCTGTTTATAGCTTATTTTGTAAATTGTACATTTTATTTTATTCTTATTTTATTCTACGTTTTTTATCTATTCTTTTGTTATTATACTGTTTGTCTTGCACCAACAAAGCCAAAGAAAATTCCTAGTGTATACCCCTTACACCTGGCAATAAACACCTTTCTGATTCTGATTCTGATTCTGATTCTAGAGATCGGGAGGCCAGGAATGCTTGCACCAGAGCCTGGATATTTGGCTGTGGCATCTTGGTCAAAATGCACCTCTCACAGTTCTTAACCCAGCTTTCGACATCCTCACATAGCCTACCCAGAAACATCTCCCTCTTAACAAGTTTACAGTGTGCTCTATGCCCTGATGTCCTATGTTGTTGTATACCTTCTCTAGGACTTGGTCCCTCAAACAACCAGGCACGAGTAACTGCCACACCTCACCATGACGTGGGTCCTGGATAACCCTGTACAGCAATCCTTCCTTTTGCTGTATGGAGCTCCACTGTTTCAAGAGTCTTTTCACATGACTTGACAGGGCTGCTGTCTCTCTTGGGCTTGGTCTCCTCCCCCGATCCCAAAACGCCCTGAATTATTTTAGGGTGGGGTCACTGAACTGAAAACCTATTAGCCCCTCTCTGGTATAACCTGGCAGTGTGGGTGTGTTGCCTTGCCCAGCACTTATCTCACTAGACCCTGACTCCACAGCACGGATCTGTCTCACCTCAAAACACTGAAGATCTTTAGTGACAAGACCAAGATCTAGAACTGTTCCCCTCCCCATCAAGTTACAAACTGCAATACAGTCATCAAATTCAGAATCAGGATCAGTTTCAGGCTCCCCTGCAAACTCCTACCTAGAAAGGGCATCTGCCGCCGCATTTCTACTCCCAGGCCGGTATTTCACATCAGACTCAAAAACAGACAGTTGTGCTACCCACCTTTGCTCTATAGCACCTAACTTGGCTGTCTTGAGGTGGCAGAGGGGATTATTGTCAGTCAGGACAACAAACTTTGAACCACGCAAATAACCCCTGAATTTTCCAGAGACTGCCCATTTTAATGCAAGCAGCTCTAACTTCATACTACTGTAGTTAAGGTAATTTTTCTCAGCCTGGCGTATGCTGACTCATTTAGTGTCACCCTGCTGCTGACATAATACAGCGCCTAATCCATGCTGGCTGGCATCTGTCTCAACTACAAATGGTTGTGTGAAGTCGGCAAAACCCAAAATGGGAGCAGAGGTAAGTGTCTCCTTTAGCTGCTCAAAAGAAGAATCACATTCCAGTGTTCACATAGCACCAAACTGGTGACCTGCTTTTCCTGATCTTTTAACACCTGAACATTTGTTGACTAGATCATGCAGTGGCCCTGCAATTTGTGAGAAACCTTGCATGAATCTCCTGTAGTAACTACAAAACCCCAGGAATGACTGCAGCTCTTTCACAGTGTCTGGGACCTTCCAGTTCTTTACAGCAGAGACCTTGGCAGGGTCAGTCCCAACACCTTCTGCTGACACCTGATGACCCAAAAAAACTTGTCTTCTCCACTTCTCTTACCCCTACACCACCTCTGGGTTGTAACATCTACAAACTCAATAGTGTTCTTCCCTTTGGGGCTTGAACCCTAATAAACATGCCGATTTCAATATGGTCCTCACTGACCCCTGGTTGGTGCTCGGGCCGTAATAATATTAATTATATATCTTTATTATATTATTATTATTATAATATATCAATAATAATCATTTGAATTTCAATAGGTCCTCGTTTCAGACTTTGTTGGTGCTTGAGCCCTATTTATGCATTTCAGATTCAGGTTTTCAATGCAATTATTCAAGATAAACAATACAAATTCAAATTATGGGATTCAAATTCATTATTTAAATGCAATTATTCAAGTTGAGCAATATAGATTCAAGTTTACATGATTTAAATTCAGTTTCTAGTGACATTTCTGCCCATACATTTTCTCATAGACTGGACCAGGGGTCTCCAACCTGAGAGCTACTTTGACAAAATTAAAGTGGCCGAGAGCTCCTCATATTTAATATTATTAGTCCTAAACCAGCTGAATAAGCTTCTTTTGTGTGAACATTTAGAAAATGTTGATATCCAACACTCACATTTTGTATCAAAACATCTTAAATTCAGCAGCACGTGCATGCTTTTTTTTCTGTAAGCACTTCTTTACATTTTCAATGTGTCAAGCTCACACTATTAAATTCACATCAGATTAATGTCATAGAAAACAAAACTATGTTGTTCCTTATTTTACTCTGTCCACATATCACTGCATCACATCACTTTCCTTCACATTCCCTTCATCATCTGTAGTTCACATGCATGTATTACATGCATTCAGTCTATTTATTAGTGAGATTACTGGCGCTGCATGGAGTCAACAAGAGAGGTGTCTGCTGGAGTGGATCCACTTAGGTTCACTCTTATGGACTCATTTAAATGTTCATCTGTCAGTCTTGTTGGGCGGCTGTGGCTCAGAGGGTAGAGCAGGTTTTCCACCAATCGGTGGTTCGATCCCCGGCTGCTCCGGGTCACATGTCGATGTGTCCTTGAGCAACACACTTAACCCCAAATTGCTCCCGAAGGCATAGCCATCGGTGTGTGAATGAGTATTTAGTTTAAATCCTGATGGGCAAAGTTGGCACTTTAGTAGCCTCTGCCATCAGTGTATGAATGTGTGTGTGAATGGGTGAATACTGCGCTTTGAGTGGTTGGAAGACTAGAAAAGTGCTATATAAATGCAAGTCCATTTACCATTACCATCTTGTTCTGAACTTAGATTTCATGACATTCAAGACAGCCAGCTGGGCAATATCGCTGAAGTCAACCGACTCATCACACTGGATGGAAAACCATTGGCACCTGTCCATGTCCTGTTCTAGCTGCTCCACAGTATCTGCAGACAGCGCAGACTCTCTCCTTGCTACAGTATTAGCACCAAGTTGTACATCGGCGATAGCAGACATCATTTCTGTCTTACTTTTATGGTCCTTGAATAGCGTTTCAGCCACCACAGTCATCGCCCCTTTTACAACGCCGTCATTGGTAAGGGGCTTTTTGTGCTTCGTTAGGATGTGCGCCACTTTGATTGAAGCCTCTGATTGAAAAATTAATTGAATGTGTTTAAGAGTAAGTAAAAATGTCTTAAATTTCATCTGGATGTGAGACTCTTGAAATGACAAATATAAATGGAACCTCTGTGTCCATGGTGAGCACCTGTAGTGGTGCAGTGGGATACAGTTTTTTGGTATTCCCCTTGAATGCTTGTGAAGTGAGCCAGACATTCAGGTGAACTCTCACTTAAGCAGGTATACCCATGAAGGGAGTATTCACAAGTCATGCCATTCAATCAATGTAAAACAGAAAAGCCTGACTTCCCTTTCCTCTTAGGGTCATGATAAACAGAACAACCAACCCACAGACAACTAGAGCTGATAGCCGCAGAGGCAGCTTTGCTTCTTCCAGCTGGTGGCTTCATTAAAGTTTTTTTCTTTCTTCCAGAGGGTGAATGGCGGCTTATTATATGCATTAAAACCTCTATTTGAAGTCCTCAGTAGTAAAGTGCTAGAGGACATTAATCAAGAGGAACAAGCTGCCTCTCACATCTGCTTTGAGTTGAGAGTGGTGCTGGCAGCTCCCTCCACCTGAATGTCTGTCACTGTCAGTCCTCTGGAGGTCTGACAGCCCCCCCCCCCCCCCCCCCCACCCCCCTCCAATACATCCAAACAGGATATATTTAGTCTAAAAAGCTGTGCATTCAGATCTGACTCCATTTAATTACATCCTTCAAGGTGACAAGTGCCTGTTAAGAGTTTCTATTCAGGGGATTACACTGGAGAGAAAATTGACAAGCAATAAAATGAAAATAAGAAGTTGTTATTTTGAATTTAGAGCGTCTTGCAGCCAGCACCTCGCCTCTTTCCTGGGGGAAGAAAACACTGAAGCACCCTGAAGGGGTGGCAAACCTGTGCAATCTTACTACGCGACTAACTGCATGATTTGCTTATTCAGTCTCACACAGACTCTCAGCTTGACTGAAATCAGGTAAATGTACAAACTGCTGCAAGGAGCCAAAATACCTGGGATGCTTGCGAGTCAGGAGTGGACTGTGTTAAAGGGACTGTTTGTAACTTCTGACACGTATAAATCATTGCGGATCGTCTCTGACCAAAACTCCGGTGTCTCCCCTGTTCCCTCCGACCGCGGTCGGGAGGCTGAGGCAGGAAAACACAGTATCAGCATTGATTCATGGAGAGACCTTCGTCTGGTCAGCTAACATTACTGCCAAGCAGCTGAAATATAGAGTGATATTGTGCTTTTAGCTGACGTGTGTCTCCTCACTGTGTTGAGCGATGCTCCTTAATGTCTATGTAGAGTGAGCACAAGCGCGAGCAACAGGACGCTGACTTTCGTTGATTTAACGGCCACAGGTGTCGCTGTTAACAAGACATTTCTGATTCTTAAATAGAGTCCCTTCAAGGCGGGGGCACGCTCGAAATGAATTAGTTTGTACAAAGCATCGTGCCACTATGTCTTAAGGCAAAGGAGTTTATAGTAGGGCTGTCAATCGATTAAAATGTTTAATAGAGATTAATTGCATGATTGTCCATAGTTAATCCCGATTAATCGCAAATTAATCAAACATTTTTTATCTGTTTAAAATGGGAGATTTGTCAAGTTGTAGCGGTTTGATCAAGTTTCAACCAAAAAATAAAATGTAAGTCAGTATCAAACCCCACAAAGGATATACATGTGCATTAATTCAATAATGCAGTAACTCCTGGTTATTTTTCAACACAAAAAAATGTATGAGCAGTAGAATGAAACACTCAAATCAAATAAACTCGGGCACACCACCAATTCAATTTAATTTTCAAAGGTTATATTAAGGCAAAAGATAAAGAAAGACAGTTCCTAGTTCAGTCAGCTTATAAGGAAACAAAAAAACTCACTTAAAAATACTCATCTGCTCAGAAACATAACGAACCCCCAAAGCTTTTATAAAGAAGACAGAAGAAAAGAAAAGACTCCAGAAACGCTCATGGTATGTCAGATCCTTGATAGAGTGACCCGCTGTGGCCCAGCACCCATACATACTGTATGTACAGTAACATGATGGCGGTTAGCTCTTCTGAGACATACTGCATACATACGACATCTAACAAACTTCCGTGGTTACTTTCACTATTATTGTTCTAGTACCTTGTTTATTTGTATAATATCTCACTTTCTTTGTACTATGTCACTTTCCCGGAAAAGGGAAAGAGGATTTTCTGTTTAGCCTGAAACAGCAACCTTCTACACTAATAGGCCGTAGACTTTTCTGAAACTGTCATGAAGTATTACTTTAGCCTTCATCTTTCTGATGAATACATTGGACCTCTTCATTCTCCCTTTCTTTATTCAGTACAACTCTTGAGAGTGGTCAAACAGTGAGCAGTGTGATGAAGTGCAAGCTGCATGGGGGGGTAGGGGAGGGAGTCAAAGAGAGGGAAGAGCAGAGGTGAGGCGAGGAGACTTGGATAGAAAGAGCCTTTGTCCTGCTTACCTTTGATCTGACAGCTTGTTAACAAGAGGAGTACGTCTACTTCTGTACGCTGGATACCGTTCTCTTTCTGCCCCCTTGCCTTCTCTTTCTTTACCTCTCTTACTCTCTCTTAATGGAGGTGCCTTCATTTCCCATAACTCCTTAAGAGTTCTGCTCAAACTAATGGCCTGCTATCTTGTCTTTGACTTTAAATACCTTTTTAAAGATAGATTAAAGAACAATGTTAATTATATATACCTTGAATGTCTGTATCAACATGTATGGCAATCCATTGAATATTTGATGAGAACATTTCACATAAAACCAAAACTGTCAACCTCATAGTGACACTAACATCAGGGGTCTTTTAAGTCATTAAGATTCATCATTTGGAGACCATGAATGTCATTACTATGGTAATCCATCTAATATTCTTTGAGATACATCAGTTTGGACCAAAGTGGTGGACTGACTGACCAAACAAGTAACTGACATTGTCATCCCCAGAGCCCCACCTCTAGTGTGGTTAAAACTCTTAGTTATTCTAGGATGTTCCAGAGTTAACCCACTGAGCAAAGACACGTCCAAAAGACGTCCTATTTAACGTTTTTGTCCACCGTTTCATGACCTGGCAGTCTAGTTTTCCCTGTTTTTTTTGGAGGATCCCTGGAACCCCATTCCCCGTGCCCCCTCGCTTCCTTTTAAGACTGATAGTCATTTTCACTGCCACGTCGGACTCTGAGGACCCCCAGCCCTGTCCACCGTACAATTATTATTATAATACATTCTCTCTTTGTTACAACTTCAAGGTATTAGTTGTGTGCTGCTTTTGGGTCCATATTTTGTTAACCAGAACATAACAGACCGTCAAAAAGACTAAAGAGCCAGAATAAAAGTTTTAGCAACGTATTTTTTAAACGTCTTTTTAAATTCTCACTATTGATGTCCAAGTGACATCCCTACAGGGTTCAAAATTAAAGTTTTCAAAAGGTCATTTCAGACGTCTTTTCAATGCCAATTACAGACGTCCAAAGCACAGCTTCATACGGTTCAGAATGAAAGTTTTTATGACGTCTTTCTTGAACTCATTTCAGACCATGTTACACTCCATTTAAACTAACTTTACTTCTTTAATTGTAAATGAGGCCAGAGTCTCATCCTGTCTTCACTAGCTATCAGCGTTCCACTCCTGAATGTCCTCCAACTCCCTCCGTCCCTGGCGCATGTTTAACATGCTCGGCTGCATGATGCTTGATTGTAGCCTCTGTAGCTTCTCTATCCCATTTCATGACTGTCGCTGCAAGAGTTGAACAAAAACTAATATTATTAATATGAAAAGACAACCTACATTGTAGTATGCATGTTCACATATTTGTTTGTGAAAACATCCAGGTTTGAAGTTCCTTATACATAATTATTATTCTTCCTGTCCTGTCAGTGCCAATACTGTACAGGCCCACAGCGAGTGGTGGGGTACACGGCAGCATACATGTGACTTTAGGATGTGAAGATGGTCTATGTTCACTCACATCATTGTACGTTAGGAAGGGGTAAGACTAGGGATGGATACAGAAACCCGGTATTAAACGTTAAATAATTAAAGACCATAGTATTGATAAGCTTCAGTCTTACTATTAATGAGTTTTTATCGAGACTTTGCTGCCATTTAAAATATAAATACATTCTAATCATGTTCTGAATTTATTTTTTTTAAATAATGACTAGAAAATACAATGGAAATAATGACTTTAGATAGAGGTAAAACTGCTGATTTTTGAGTTCTAATTAAGTGAAATATTAATTTAAGATGCTTGAATAAAGTTTTTCCCCAAACATTTAGTTAGTCATAAAATGTATGGATTTGAATGAAAATAATGTCCATGCTGCTCAAACGCTATACCTCCATTATAACATCATAATATCAGACCAAGGCTGATTAAAGACAGACTATGCAACTTTCTCCTCAAAAACAATGTATAGACTCAAAAAAATAATCCCGGTGTCTGTATCTGCAGAGACCCTCGAGCCCTCTGCCGTGTATTTTCAGTTTTCTTCTATACGGGACGCTTCAGGCCCCGCGTGGTTGTGTAACCTCCAGCCAATAACTGCGTGCAGGGTGTGCAGCCCGTTCTCCCTCCCTGATTCCAATATTGTCATTCAACAAGCAAGCAAAGTTAATATACCTTCATCAAATCAAATTCTTTTTTTTTTTTTTTTTTTTAAAGTTATTTTTTGGGGTGATTTTTAAGCATTTTATTGATAGGACAGCGGATAGAGTGTTGGAAAGGGGGAGAGAGAGAAATGACATGCGGAAAGGACCACAGGCCGGATTCGAACCCGGGTCCACCGCTGCTAGGACTGAGCCCTGGCATTTACATGGGCGCTCGCTCTACCGACTGAGCTAACCAGCCACCCCATCAAATCAAATTCTACCATTTTCCCTATAATTCAGAAGACAAAGAGGTAGTGAATGAGTGACAGTTAGTGTAGACTTCAAATGACATGGGAAAATGCTTCGTAAACCAGAGGCAGTTTCTGCTTCTTCCCCTTCATCTTGAATTTTGCCATCAGCTGGTTGATGAAGAGCCTGAAGAAACAGAAATTGCACCATTTAGAAATGACACTGTGAATTGCATGCGTTCCTATGAATACTTCTGGTCCTTGGATTGGCCGCTGTGCTTAGACTGCTTGCTGTGTCGGGACCGGTCGCGGTCCCTGTACACGTTGCTGGGCCTGGACAGGTCGCTGTACAAAAAACGGTTTTGGTCTCTATTACTAATTTCTCCTTTCATGAAAACTGTGTTTAAATTATATTAAGGTTTAAAGTCGGGCATAATTAAGGGCGTGGCCACTTTGAGTGACAGGTGGGTGCCATCACAGCCGTTGGCTCTCGCCCGTGTTTGTGATGTTGGTGCCTTTGGAGATACTTTCATGCACATATCGGACAAATAATATGTCTTGCTGTGTGGTTAATTGTATGACGGGAATCCTGCTGGCTAATGGGCTGACGCTGGAGGACCTCCGTTTCCAACGGGATATCAGGAACTGAAATGTCCGTGGAAATTGGCTTAATCCTGGAATACCGGACGGCGCCATTCAACTCTTTTTCAATAAACCAATCTGAAAAAAGCAGGAGGCATGTGCTTTATGGTGAATAACATTAAAATTCATGCAAAATTTGGAAGGAGCTGACGGGATTGCCTTTCACTGGAGTTGTAACGTTACCTTGTACAATTTTATGTGACAAATAAAGCTACATTGACTGATTGATTTGAAGAAGTCCATTTTTTTTCTCGGTGAATGAAATTCTAAAGTTTTGATTCAAATTCATTTTTTTATGCAATTATTCAAGTTGTGCAATTTAAATTCAAATATAAATAATTTAAATTCAGGTTCTAGTGACACACATTTCTGCCCTTACTTTCCAGCCAACCAGGAGAGATTATGGATGCAGCATTGCTATGTAATTTTAGCGAATATTAAAGTACTCAAAAGGCGCCATGGGCATATCGTGAGGTACATGCACAGCAGCCACAACAGAAGTTGCAGCTCTCTTTGAAATAAATGGATTTTTCTCCTGGTGCTCTGCTGAATACTACATTACATTATAACCTTATCTCCCCTGGAATGCCCTTTGACAGAGGATGATTTAATGCAGAAAGCAAAGCTACAAAGCTACCCCAGAAATTAAACACAATCAAACACAGATGTCTGATAGGGGCATCTTCGTTACAGCACCCGGCATTGTGGGTAATGAATGGCAGTGGAGTTTGAACCATGAAGGTGAAGTGTGTAAAACAAAAACCTTGTTAGATAATTATTCATGGCACAACATTTATCTAGTTAACTATAGATGCTAACAAAAACACTAAAACTTTACTTTTTTATATTAAATCATGTCCTTAACTTTCTATTTCTTTCTTTTTATTTATCTTTATTTTTTGTGTTTTTTCCACACATTGTACCAAATCACAGACTTTTTGCCATATTGTTTACAGGCCATTTTAGTATTCTTTGAAAAGAAGAAGAACACTTCTTGCCAGGGTTGTAGTCAAGACCAAATGAATCAAGTCCAAGACCAGGTCCAGTCAAGTAGGTCAAGAAAAAGTCCAAAGGGAGTCAAGACCAAATCAAGGCTGAGTCCAGAGCAAGACCATAATAGGCAACAGTGTCTTTCCGATGCTGATATAGTGATTAAGGAGTTAGGATGAACACACATAATCCATAAACAATATTGATCTATCCTCTAACGTCAAACTAATCAATGCATAGAATCTAGGTTTAAGGATCATTACAGTCTAACATTACATTCAGAAATAAACCTTGAATTTGATCCGATATTTACGTTTCTACCACGGGACCACCCCCAATACGACCACAAGAAGGGACATTTTGACATTCAATTTATCTATTGAGATTATTATTTATGCAAATAGCAGGGATGAGGAAGGCGGTGTGCTGGTACGTGGAAGGTGTGTCTCCTAAAACTAACAACTATCAGTTGATAAAGTTAAACTAGAGTGTTTTTCCCTTTCCTCGTGGGATACAGGCTATGTGTGTACTACACAAATACGCTATTTGTGGTGTTAAAGAGGATTTATTTTGTTCTTTATCTGATTATTATCCCATGCATTAGTCAATTATTCCTTGTGATGCAGACTCTATCGTGCACAACAACACTGAGGTGAGCGAGAGAGACGGAAGTGTTGACGTGATACAATTCTTTGATGAATACAGAATACAACCATTTAAAGTTGTATGTCCCTCCTCTCTGACTAGCCTCCCCCATTTTGCAACCCCCCTTTCAGCCATGTCCATCAGGCCTGACCATTCCTCTGTGCTGGAATGGATGAGGAAAGAGGAGATGATGGGGTGGGTTGGGATTCTCCCTGTCAGTCTCAGTCCAAATGCTTATCTGCATTAAAGAAGCTATCAGTGACACCCTGACACCAGTGTTAAAGCTCCCTCAGCCCTGCAGCAGACAACCTCAGACCTACAGAGCAGAAGGGATGGAGTGCTGGTGGGGGGGGGCAGAGGGATGAGAAGAAGGACAATCCCAGGCTTATCACCAGCACCACACTGGTGGAGGAGGCTAATCCATTACTGGTGGAATGGTGTCGCTAGTGTCACAATATGTCTAATGAATCCTGCAGTATGCACTGCTAGTATGCTGTACAGTGCACGGATGAGCTTTAACACCGAGTTGTGTTGGTTGGGGTGAGACAAATAGTTTGGTTTTACTTGTACACTGAGCCGGCTGCTCGGTGGTGCCTCACAGCAAGAGGCGACAGTGCAGCACGCCTACAGATTCTAGATTTGGCAAACCAGTCTCAACAACACAGGGGAAGTTTAAAAGCTAATTTTATTATATATTATAGATACTAAAAACAATCAAATCCAGGGGAAATCACTTGACTAGTGGCAGTACTAATTATCCTCGATTACTAAGGGAGGACAGGAAAGCAGTCAGAGTCCTATTATAGAGGGGAGGGGAAGAACAGTCTGAGGCCAAGGGTCAGCTGTTCCACAGGTTGGTTGCTTCCTCAGTCCATTAACTTGGTGGCAGTCTTCTGAGCCATACCCAACACACTTCAGCCTCACGGAAACCCAACCTGGCCTTCAGCACACAGAGACTACAGGAGAAATGAGAGATATTCAGATATTCACATCATACCTGCATACAGAACACAAGCAGGTGTGACTTCAGTAGACGACAGAGTGGAGGCACACTCAGACACACCTGCCTCCAATCAGCACCTGAATCACAGCAGTTAGCTCACAGCAACAGACACACACACACACACACACACACACACATAAAACCATTCCCACTCAGTGTGAAGGTGAGCCGATATTAAAGTGATGCTACAGGTCTACCCTGTTATCATTACATCGATAGATGGACCAGAAACCAATTAACCATTGAGAAAGTATGACTTATCTAAATAATGTTTATAGATGGTTTACAAACCATTTATTTTAAGTCTACAAATAATATCTTAATCATACTGTATAGGGTTGTAACGATTCATATACTATATCGATGTATTGATTTATATTCCTACGATCCAACTACATGGATAGGTACTCGGCAAGTTGTCCTTCACGGGAGACGTATATTGATATAAAATCGGTTGTATGGATACTAAGGATTTGCACCTTGTATTTAAGGACGACAAACGTTATATGAAAGTGTTTTTTACAAGTTACAAGTTCAACTTTATTGTCATTTTTCAACATACAAAGTACACGGTTAAAACAAAATGTTGTTGCTCACGGACCAAGGTGCAAACCCAGACTTACAAAAACAGTCACAAACATAGAACATAACACAGTGAACAAAGTGCGATGGTCTGACCTAGCAGTGGTGGTTGTGATGAACCTATCAGTGGTGGTTCTGATGAACCTATCAGTGGTGGTTGTGATGAACCTAGCAGTGGTGGTTGTGATGAACCTATCAGTGGTGGTTCTGATGAACCTAGCAGTGGTGGTTGTGATGAACCTATCAGTGGTGGTTCTGATGAACCTATCAGTGGTGGTTGTGATGAACCTAGCAGTGGTGGTTGTGATGAACCTATCAGTGGTGGTTCTGATGAACCTAGCAGTGGCGGTTGTGATGAACCTAGCAGTGGTGGTTGTGATGAACCTAGCAGTGGCGGTTGTGATGAACCTAGCAGTGGCGGTTGTGATGAACCTAGCAGTGGCGGTTGTGATGAACCTAGCAGTGGCGGTTCTGATGAACCTAGCAGTGGCGGTTGTGATGAACCTAGCAGTGGTGGTTCTGATGAACCTAACAGTGGCGGTTCTGATGAACTTAGCAGTGGCGGTTCTGATGAACCTAGCAGTGGCGGTTGTGATGAACCTAGCAGTGGCGGTTGTGATGAACCTATCAGTGGTGGTTGTGATGAACCTAGCAGTGGTGGTTGTGATGAACCTAGCAGTGGCGGTTCTGATGAACCTAGCAGTGGCGGTTCTGATGAACCTAGCAGTGGTGGTTGTGATGAACCTAGCAGTGGCGGTTGTGATGAACCTAGCAGTGGTGGTTGTGATGAACCTAGCAGTGGCGGTTCTGATGAACCTAGCAGTGGCGGTTGTGATGAACCTAGCAGTGGTGGTTCTGATGAACCTAGCAGTGGTGGTTGTGATGAACCTAGCAGTGGTGGTTCTAATGGTTTTGATGAACCTAGCAGTGGTGGTTCTGATGAACCTAGCAGTGGCGGTTATGATGAACCTAGCAGTGGCGGTTGTGATGAACCTAGCAGTGGTGGTTGTGATGAACCTAGCAGTGGTGGTTCTGATGCTGCGAAACCTGCTGCCTGATGGCAGAGGTGTAAACAGTCTGTGAGGGGTGTGAGGGGTCCTTTACAATGGAAGAGGTTCTGCTTACACAGCGCCTCTGGAAGATGTCCTGGATGGAGGGGAGAGAAACCCCTATAATCTTCTCAGCTGTCCTCACTATGCGTTGAAGGGACTTGCGTTCCGCTGCTATGCAGTTCCCAAACCACACAGTGATACAGCTGGTGAGGACGCTTTCCACAGTGCCTGTGTAGAAGGTGGTAAGGATGGGCGGTGGTAGGCTGGCTGTCTTCATTCTCCGCAGGAAGTGGAGGCGTCGCTGTGCCTTCTTGGCTACAGAGCTGGTGTTCATGTGCCAGGTGAGGTCGTCGGAGATGTGCACACCAAGAAACTTGGTGCTCTTGACCCTCTCTACTGATGAGCTGTGGAGAGTGGTCAGCGGGCCTCCTCCTGAAGTCCACAACCATCTCTTTAGTTTTTTCGACATTAAGAGATAGGTAGTTGTCCTTGCACCAGCTCACCAGTTGCTCCACTTCCTCTCTGTAAGATGTTTCATCATTGTTGCTGATGAGGACTACCGTCGTGTCATCAGCAAACTTAATGATGTGGTTGGATATGGACATGGCAGCACATTCGTGGGTCAGCAGTGTGAACAGCAGTGGACTGAGCACGCAGCCCTGGGGGGAACCCGTGCTCAGCGTGATGGTACCTGATGTTCTGCTGCCTCTCCGTACAGTCTGTGGTCTCTGTGTTAGAAAGTCCAGGATCCAATTGCAGAGGGAGGTGTCGAGCCCCAGCATGGAAAGTTTTCCAATCAGCTTCTGGGGGATGATAGTGTTTAATGCTGAACTGAAATCAATGAACAGCATTCTAACACAAGTGCCCCCAGTGTCCAGGTGAGATAGGGCTGAGTGCAGGGTTTGTGAAATAGCATCGTCAGTGGAGCGGTTGGGGGGGTATGCGAACTGGAGAGGGTCCAGAGAGGTGGGGAGGGCAGACTTTATGTGTCTCATGACCAGCCTCTCGAAGCACTTCATTATGATGGGAGTCAGTGCCACGGGGCGGTAGTCATTGAGACACATCACAGTGGCCTTCTTTGGTATGATGCTGGTCTTTTTAAAGCCAGCTGGGACAACAACCTGGCTCACTTTTATTAATAAAGAAATGTTAAACGTTACTCCGGTTCACTCTCCAGACATGCGCCAGTTTGCCAGCTCTGCCCTCTGCAGCGCGAGCATGCATCCATGGCGTGCATGCAACGTGCGCTGGACTCCTCGCTCTCGCACCTTGTAGCGGCGTGGAGGGAGATGGGCATCGGTCTGCATGAGCTGGCGAATGTTTCAGGTGCTATCAATCCACTCGACGAGGGCGGCTTCACCCACAGGTGCTTTCCCCGTGCGCTGTCGGTTTTTCATTTTTCATTGCTTTCTCAAATCTCAATTCAAATTCTACTCAAACATCGATTTCATCAGCGCTGTCTCACCGTCACGTTCCCCAGGAGCTCAGAGGAGGGCTGGACTGTGCTACCGACACTCGTGGTCAGTTGTACAGTTGATGAAATTATCATCATCGGTGGTAGAAATCACAGACATCATATAACATTAAAGAAAACGGAAGTTTATTTTGAAAGGACACTATGCACGTAGTCCGTCCAAAAGTAACACAGGAGGGGTACCCCATGCATCGGTCTCTAATGCCGAGGGGCTCTGACCAAGCGCCGGTATTTGACGAGTTGGAAGTGAGAACGTGTTGCTCCTTTTGACAGAGCTGTAATATATCACCCTGACGTGTGATCTGTCTCCTCTGTCCACTTTGATTGTGTCTCCGGTGGCTGGAGATCATCGCCATGAGCTCGACCTGGCCAGTTGGCTGAAGACAGCACCTCCGCTGGGTACGGAGGCCCCGGGGGGCTACTGTCACACCACAGAGGTTTACACAGCCAGACTATGGGAAGCATGAACGATTAATTCAATCAGAGCCACTCGTCAGATTTCCTTGGATTAAAAATAGAAATATTAATTCCAGGCTCATGCAATGTAAATTCAAATTAATTAAAACTGTATATCATTCAGCAAATAATTGGATCTCAATCATCTGTGTAATGAGAGGCATTTGATTAATCTGCTGAAAAAAAAAAAACATCCAAAAGTGATCCAACCTGTTTTTTCCTTCTTTCTCTCTGAGTGGATGGAGTGCTCTCAGAGTTGAATAAATGCCTGTGAAGTGGAAAGTAACCCAAGCGCATGTTTTGGATGTAGAGATGAGCGAGATAAGGCTGTGGTGGATTTTTAGAGCAAGGGAGCAGAGATAATTTATATCCAGAACTTGAAGGCTTACTGTGCAGTGAAAGAGAAGTGTGGATGGCTCAAGGGCCCTCTGAAGTGGAGGAAAGAGAGCAGGAGGAGGTGGAAGGAGGCGATGCTTGACCTTAGCTGGGGGATGAGCCCGCTGGGGTCAGTCATTCTTCTCATTTCTTCCATTTGGAGGAACATGGCAGCGATACAGGATGATGCTGCAGTGCAGCAGGAACCAAACACATGCACACATGTCACTGAGACAGCTTGGCTGTCACTGTCTCACACCATAACCTTCTATACCAGTCTATACCAGAGTCTGATCTCCAAGCCGTCTGAAGGTTTCTCTTTTTTATAAAGATGTTTTACTGCCATGAGTCACATACGGTTAAAAGAGGCTCCTAATTGCCTAATGGACAGACTCATAAAGACACATGAATTTGTGGCTTAAGAGTAACTGACAGTATTTTTAGCACTGAAACTGCGTTTAGTTCTGTGAAAATGTAACCTCTTAAAGGGACTCTATGTAAGAATCCTAAATGTCTTGTTAACAGCTTCACCTGTGGCCGTTAAGTCAACGAAAGTCAGCGTCCTGTTGCTCTTGCTTGTGCTCGCTCTACATAGACATGAACGAGCATCGCTCAACACACTGAGGAGACATACGTCAGCTAAAAGCACAATATCACTCTATATTTCAGCTGCTTGGCAGTAATGTTAGCTGACCAGACCAGGTCTCTCCATGAATCAATGCTGATCCTAGTGTTGGCTTTTCCTGCCTCAGCCTCCCGACCGCGGCCGGAGGGAACGGGGGAGACAACGGAGTTTGGTCGGAGACGATAACGTTTCTCTCTGCGGAGCCCCGTCACTTCACAAGACACGGGAAACCTCTGTTGGTCTGGAGGAGCTGCAGCAGTTATTTCTGCACAAACGTCCACTGAACATTCACTAGATATTCTCAGAGCTAAACTAACTCTTCTGCAGTGTGGAGTGTGAGTGGAGCGAGAACGAGTGGTGTGTGTGAGTGTAGGCAGGCAGGGGAGCAGAACACGGCAGAGACTCCGGTCCTGGAGACCAAAGCTACGGTCTCCCCCGCGTCCTCCGACCGCGGCCAACACTGTTTAACAGACGGGCTTCACTAGATACAACCAAGAGGTTTTGGTGCTTCACTGGAGTTTGTGTTGGAGTCTGAGTCTGAACAGCGTAGCCACACGCGACCGGCATGGGACACCGACCCGCAATGATTTATATGTGCAAGAAGTTACAAACAGTCCCTTTAAGCCTCTCTTCCACCCTTTTCGGTCACTCAGTACAGACATTTTTCAAACCCACGGAATTTTAAATGAAATTATAGTTGATATTCCAATGTTTCCAAATAAACCTAATATACAAGCTGAAAAAAAGATGCACAGGACATCGTGCACATGTAATGTTGCAGCCATAAAGTCATGGGTTTGAATATTTTACTCAGGATCATAAAGCTTCAATGAAGAGCAAGCTGATACAGAATACTGTCCAACAGGGTAGAATACTGTGATTTGAATAAACCATATGTTATGATCTCACAGAGACATGTATCTACAGATGCTCCAGACACCTGATGAGACCGTATACATCGCTAAAAACAACACATGGGAATAGCTATTCATATCTAAAGTATTTGTCTGGTTAGATCCTGTGAGAGAATCGTATGTTTTCATCTTCATTATGAATCTCCTTTGATTGTTGTTGGCATTCATCTCCTGGTTTCACCTTAGGTCTTATTTTATACCAATTTAATATGGTTCATTGAAAATGTTTTTCCTCTTTCCAACACAGGTAGATTGTGTTAGTGTCGTATCTTTCCTGCGACAGTGCTGTTGAAGTGATGAGGAAGGATGCTCCGCGGACACTGTTCTTGCTGGTATAACAGAGTTTATTACAAACAAGCAACAAATGTCATAACGAACGTCTAGAACGTCCGAAGGTCTCAAGTCAAATCTGAAAGTCCTGCACTTCGGGGCTCTCGCGCCTCCTTATATCGGGTTCATGTCATGCAACATCCAAGCTGAGCGCATGACCGTGTATGGCTCCTTTGTCCTACATGTTTATCTTTCAGCCCCTGGACATATCGCATGACCATGTATCTCCACTCATGCCTCTTACCCACATGTTTACAATTAGGGGCCTCACGGTCTTGTGCAAGACTTGAAAATATACCACATTAGGAAACGTGTTGGTGGTGGGGGAGGGATGCATCTTGCCTCCACTCCCACCCTCACCACAGCCGCTGACAAACACCACATCAGCACCGATTTCTGTTACTTCACTGTGGGCCAGATCAGGAGTGATTACTGTGGGTGCCACCCAGATGGGTGAGCATAGCCGGTAAGGCGCGCTGGGCCTCAGCTGCTCCTGTAATTTGCAATGACACCTCATTTTAGGAGCTTTCGCCCCCCCGAGCCACAGTGAGAGCAGACCACTGAGAAACGTAATCTTATCACTGAAAGAGATATTACCTCTGTTTTCCTCTGCTACATGGCCATTATCTGATGTGAAATGAGATGGAAAAAAGCACAATCTAAGGATTTGCTCAAATGTAGCATTTGGCTGTGAATGGCCATTTCTTTGTAGATTTACGATGCACATGTGATCTTGCAAAACATTGTAACTGCCGCTTACAAAGCTCTCACTGAATGGTTATCATGAGATCAAACTGTGTGTGCTCTGTAGTTCAGCTGGATTTATTTTCTCTCACACCTTCACAGACGCAACATGTAATGATCAGGGCAGAGCACACATGAAACATGTTAGTGTGACAACAACAAGGCAAACAAGAGGCAGAGCGTTTCATTATATCCCAGTAAAAGTAAGAGAGAAGTAAGTTCAATATTGTGTTTGTTAATTAGTAGCTCAAGGCTTTCCTCTGGTCCCCCAACATCACAGCAGAGGAACAAGTCCCCAATACCCCACACAAATCATCAGACAATACCTGGAAATGAAGAAAAACTAAAAAAACAGATAGTGAAGAGTTGCTCAGGAGGTTTAGTGAGCCAAAGAAGACTCCAATTAAGGAATGCAATAAATTCTGATGACCTTGGGCTCTAAAAAGCTGCAGCAGTACAATTTCCTGAGAGGTTGAACTCCTCTCTGTGGATCAAATCAGAGCTACAAAAAAGTGGAAGCAAACCAAGGACTCTTACTTGACCGTGACACATCCAACAACACCTCCAAAAATACTGCTGTCACCTGCAGCAATGCTCTCTTTCTCTCTCAGTTTCAGCATACAGTCCTGTTTGCAAGGGGATGTGTGACCCACTCCTCTTACAGATAATGAGTTGGACTCATAAACACAGACGTGTGAATGAGCCCTGGCTGCATGGAGGGCCTTTCTAAAACTCAGAGGAGGGTTGGCAGTGGAGGACGACAGCAGGTGTTGTTGCTCTATAGTATATTTACCGAGGAATTAAGCTGTAATGTCAGAGGCTGCTTTGTCGAATGACTCTTTCCTTTGTCGAGGTGGGGAGTGGGAGGCAAACAGTGTGTGTGTTTGCAGAAGAACAAACCATCTGGCTTTCAGCGCAACATAAAGATGATGGGTCTTTTTCCCCGTGGTAATATTGGAACCAAATGGAACCCAAATGAAATGGTGATGTGGTTAGTTTGGTTACAATTAGTGAAGCTGCAGGGTTCAGTGATGTGCTGTTGTAAGCAAGATGTCAGGGGACAAAATTATAGCCAAAGTTATCACGGTTGTAATCAAATGCTGTTAAACGTCGGTTGATATTTGACACTGGCTTCCATTTGCAGGTAAGTCCTGTACTGATGCGTTTTCATTGCATTTTTTGATGTTCCCTGCATTGAAAGGAAAATTGTATTTTGGTACAACCTTGGAACCTTTTTCAATCAGCATTCTGATGTCAGGACTTTATGAAATGTCATCAGTCACAGATCAAGTACTGTCTGAGTTCAAAGTCCACATTTAGACAAGAACTCTCCAAATACCTGGAAATATTCCAGGTACATTGCAGCACAGTCACCTGACCTCAGCTGATCTGATGATTTGAAATTGTGGTATTAAAGGTTTATGTGTATGTACCTATGCACCTGTATTGTACTTAGGTGGTAATTATTAAGTTTCAGTTTGGCTTGATTGTCATTTTTTCTTAGACTTCAACAATGGTTTCAGATTACCACCCAGGTGCCACCCTGTTTCTCAAATGGAGATTTTCAGGCTCCGAAGGCTGTGAGCAGTAAACTTCTCTTATTATTATATCTAAAATGCATGTATGTTTACATACATTACATTACATATGCAAAACAAATATGTTTGCCACATATTCACACTTAAAGTTCTCCATATATGTGGAAAATGAATAATGTAATCTAGTATCTGCACATATATGTCATTTTATGAGAGACTTGCATGTTTGCACATATAACTTTAAATATATGTGTAAAAAAAAAACTGAATCTCAAACATGGCCATATATGTAAAGTTATAGGTACTAGTATGTCATATAAGATAAGATAAGATAGAACTTTATTAATCCCAAAGGAAATCCTTGTGCCAGAGATTACTCAAAATTACAAGTCAAGTGTATAAAATAAAGAGTACAATTTCTAGCACCAATGTCTAATAGAATAACAATAAAGTAAGATACATTTTGTAAAATTAGTAAATAAGATAAGTAAAATAAAAAAGGTAAAAATCAAAAAAGTAAGCTAAAAAACAGGAAAGTAAGTAATATTGCACAGAATGAACAGTGATATTGCACATTATCATGTGCAATATCACTATTGATATTATTTTAGTTGTCAGTGTCTTCAAAGCTTCAGTAGGCAGAATGTTTTGGCATCATTGGGCAAAAATCCCATAATACCCTTTCAGCATATTGTAATTCAAGTGTTCTGAGAGAAAACTAGACTTCTGCTCCTCCTCATGGCTCTGTTTTCAGGCTTTAGAACATCTAGCCCGTGACTGGAGACTTTAACCTATCACAGGTCATTTCATTGAGAGAGCGTTCCTATTGGCTGTTCTCCGGTCATGTGAGCGGTACTTTGCGTTCCTTCACCAGATTTCACAATGGCTGCTGGGTCACAAACTTTCTCATTTTACAGCTAAACCGTGCACTACAAGATGATTCTGAGAACATGAGAGAAATATGCATTAACGTAACAGAATATTGATTCATATTTGATCAGTTGATTCCTAGTTTGACCGTTTGGTCGGAGTTGGTGAGTGATTGACAGCTGCTCAGAGACAACAGACTCCAGATCAGCTCTGACTGCTTGTTTTCCTCCGGTCTCTGAAATCTTGCAGATGCCGTTAGGAGCACCGGAGGACAGAGGAACATAATTTGTTTCAGGTTACCCGTTTCATGCATTACTGTCACGATATAGTGACTGTTTCATAGAAATAACTTTTTTTTAAATCCTATTTTCTTTAAGTGTGATATACAGCAGATGTTCATGTATAGCCATATATCAGATTTTACTCATTCTGGTGCCTGCATGGACCAGAATCAAGTTATAAAGTTTAACTTGTATTGTAGTTCTGTTTAAAGCCAATATTTCCATTTTGATGCTCATCAATGATCATGCCAAGTATGCAGCTTTCCAATTTATTGCAAAAGAAAACATTAGTGAAGTTGCCATTAATGATTTAGTCCCTGTAAGTTAGTCCCACCTTCAGCTCAGACAGTTAAATGTTGCTGTGCAGCACCTGATATATTTAGACATTAGTGTAGATTGTTTGGATCCTCACTATGGGAACAATAGGCTATGTATCTGGCTGACAGACATTTCTTTAGATGACAATACATTTGCAGTGGCTGTTGGTTGAGAGGACTTGGAAAAACAGCTTTAAATATTATTGAGCATAATGCATTCACAGAGGTGGAGAGGAGGTTGGGAAAAATAATTGAAAATGAGCTGAAACTGGTTGACAAAAGCTCTGCTGAAGTGATTATCTTTTATTCGTTAGAATTTCCATCTTCTGAGGCACCGCCATGAGGAAAATTGGAATTCACTGTCAGTACTGCTCACTTGCTATTGTGATTCAGAAAATGTGTGGTAGTGAATGTGCTATATTCACAATGCAGGGAACATGAAACCAGACCAAAGATGATAGAAATGTGAATTCAGATACACAGCACCATGACCAAACCTTTGACATGAGAGAGAGCCCATGACCACAATGTTCTACTGGATGTATAGAAAACCTAAAGTGGGCGATATAAGACATGACGGAAGTAGACACTTGAAAGTGATTGTACTGTTAAATCCCCTTTTAAAGTCTTAGACACAAATCTCCACATAAAAGCCTTGATTTATTCCAGAGTACCAGGGCTGCTGTGCTTGAATCTGTACTGCATTTTATCACTCCGGAGTTAAATGACAAATTAAAATAAACCTGGCTTTTATATTAGAATTACAAAAGAGTGTATAATTATTGTTTAGACATTTGGCAATGTAAGAAACTGAAATTGTAACAGGTAGTGGTAGGACCAGGAGAACTGGAACAATTGGTAAGGACTTTAAATACCAAACTCAGTAGTTACACAGCAGGGCAGGTAAAGCAGGACACAGAACAATTCAACAATCCACCGCCAGGAACCACAGGTAAGTAGACGGGAACACTCACACTGTAGCGTCATCGTCGGACGGGAACACCGAGCAGCCACAGGCAAACAGGAACCAAGAATACAGAAGCAGATCTCACGGTCGGGGTCAAAAGACTGGTGGGTTTACAGAGAATCAGACGAGGCAGGTCGGTCAGGGGCAGGCAGGGTCGGCAACAGGAAATCAGTTTGGAACAAAGTGCCCAAAAATATACTTAAAGTACAAAAAGTATTCATTATGGAGAATGGCCTATTTAAGAATCAGTAATGTAATATGTATCGCAATATGTAGGGAAGTAAAAAGTACAATATTCGCCTCTGAGATGTAGTAGAAGTATAAAGTAACATAAAATGGAAATACTAAGTAAAGTGCAAGTACATCAAAATTGTACTTAAAGTACTTGAGTTAATGTAGGCCTACTCCACCACTGAACATCAGGGTTTAATCTGTTAAAATATGGAAATAATGACTAGTGACAACTGAGGGGCGGCCAACATTTTCTATAAGTTCTAGCAACTCCTGTCAGTCTGAGAAACATGCAGTGCAAACTATTGCCAAAACAAAGAAACCTTCAGTGTACTTCAGTGGTAGATGTGTTTTTGTGAAGGAAGCACCATCTCATGGCGACACATTGCAATTGAATGAATGGGTGTGTTTACAGTGGAATCTAGTTGGCTGGGAACTGGCTGGCAATCAGCTGCAACTCGGCTGGGAGGGAAAATTCTAGGTGGCTAAATCTGTACTGTACATCACCACCTCCCTGATTCAAGCAATACAGATTTGAAGTTTAAGAATTAAAAAGACTTTTTGCAGAATAATTGAAGAAACAAAGTGCAGCAGCCGTTTCCTCTGGTTAGTCTCAGGTCAAGGTGTGAGCTCACAGCTCAACAAAAGCAATTATTTCAGGTCAGTGGTCCACTGATCTCAGATATCACTACTCTTTCGTTGTGTTCATGGTGACCAGGGTGAGCGTGCGGTTATGGTGTCTGCTTATCAACACAGATCAACAAACTGCACATACTGTATGTCCCTGGTCAGCAACATATTTTGGACACACAAGTATCAAAATGCAGATTCACAAATGACAAAATAAATTACTCATACATAACTGTCAGATGCTCCTAAACACACACACACACACACACACACACACACACATACACACTGTGCAGTTCCCTAGTGATTACTTCCGAATGAACAGGCTGATTTACATACATGCTGTCCTGCAAATGGATGGATACAACTAAGTATTCACACCTGCCTCAATCACAAACATCCTCCCCCAGACACTGACATATGCACAAAAACACACACACACACACACACACACACACACACACACACACACACACACACACACACGCACACACACACACACACACACACACCATGGCTGCTTTTTTCTCTCACTAACATCTAGCTTTGTGTCTTTGGGGTTTTTCTCAGCACTCAAAAGACACAGCGATTGTCGTGAGGAGGTGAGATAATGAAGCAATGCCAAGACTAACAAGACACACACTTACTGCATACAGCTGGAAGAAAATCGGCTTTATGTTCAGCTACAACAGTGTTCAAAAATCCGTGTTGCCTGTTTCCTGTTTATTCCTTCGGAGTGGTGATCTGTAGCAGCTGAGCAGAGATCACACACAGACAGGTCTTTAAGAGGGACGAGGACAGAGATGACCCAGTCATTCTACCAAATATGAACCTCAACTATGTTAACCAGGCTAACTGATGAAATTATCATCATCGGTTGAGGAAATCCATATGCACAGCAACCACAATAACAGCACAACAGCTATAAGTAGTAATACAAATAGGACTAATAACATGAATTAATAGCAGTGAATGTAATAGAAATATCAGTAATAATAGCTGTAATAATAATAGTTATATGACTAGTACTACTAATAATAAAAAGGCTGATAATAATGATAGCAGTATGAGCAGGGCTGTGGCAGCAAACGCAACCCCGATCCAGGTGTAACCCTGATCCATGGAGACCTGCGAGAGGAGAAAGCACAAAGACTCCAGGGAAGAAATCAAGTTTGTAACATACATGAATGGGACATGAATATATCCAGAAGGAGGGAGGAGCTCAGTGTGTCATAGGAAGTCCCCCAGCAGTCTAGGCCTATAGCAGCTTAACTAGGGGCTGGTCAAAGACAGCCCTTACTATAAGCGTTATCAAAGAGGAAAGTCTTTAGCCTACTCTTAAATGTAGAGAGGGTGTCTGCCTCCTGGACTGAAACTGGGAGCTGGTTCCACAGAAGAGGAGCTTAATAGCTGAAGGCTCTGGCTCCCATTCTACTTTTGGAGACTCTAGGAACCTCAAGTAACCCTGCATTCTGTGAGCGCAGTGCTCTAGTGGGGTAGTAGGGTACTATGAGCTCTTTAAGATATGATGGGGCCTGACCGTTTAGCGCATTGTAGGTGAGGAGGACGATTTGAACCCGCCGACTCAGCGCACCGGGTCGCATCGCTGTTTATGAAAACTTTTTGTCCTTGTACAATCCCAGTACAATCGTGTCCTCCGTTTTGGTTTCTTCTGTTCTGTGACTCCTTAGTCTCCGTCTTTCACTGTCTTTACTGGTTTATCTGTGTAACTCAGCCGAGCCAACGAACCGTTGAGTACTGCAACATGGTGATGCTCTTGTCACAAAAGTTAAAACGGAGCTTCTTTTTTCTTTTAAATGCTGACCTTTGTCATGTTTGTTATATATTTGTTGATTAGAATAGAACCCATTTAGTTGGTTATCTTGGTTGACGGTTTCATTTCCACTTTAACATTGACAATCTCCATTTTGTGATCACTCCACAGAGCAGACATGATCTGATGGGCCTGACCCACACGACTCCTGCCAAGCTCCATACTTTGACTCCTTTTTACTTTTTACTTCTTGTCTTATGAACTTTAACATGAAGTCAAGTATTTATGCTTGTGTACTTGCACTCTAATAATTAGTGTACACAGATGTGTGTGATTGTGATATTAACTGGGCTGGTTGTTGGTCCTTCATTTAGTGTGCAGGTCTTCGTTAGAGCAGGTAAACTGGTCATCATACAGGTGTAGAGTGCTGAACAGAACAGGTTTGATAAATTGCACTTTCTGCAGGAACCCCGTGGGATGACTGGAGGTCAAACATTGCCATCCGGCTGAGAGAGCAGCTTTTCACAGTCCCCTCAGAAAAACACATATTACATTTGTATGGGCATGGTCTGAAGCTGCTCCCTTTCCAAGGCTTTTCCAAAGCTCAGCCACAAGGGCAGCAGGCTCTCAAGTAAATAATAATGGTCCTATCCATCTTCCCAAATTGTAATGCTGAATTATCTTTCCTTGGGCCCACTAACTTCTCTTTCTTCTACTGAATCAGGGATAGTGTAATATCTGCGTCACCAAGTTTATCTCCTTGAACATGTTCAGTTGAAAACATAAAACAGAGTGACTGCATATTGTTTAATAAGAGGTGTAAGGGCAGGAAAGCCCTTACACCTCTTAGTTAGTTTCCACAAACAGCCTTACTGGAAGTTTTGTGCATGTAACCAGGGTTTTCCATAAGTGCTGGCTTTCGGTCGGATAGAGTGGAGCCTAAGTAATGAAAGCGAAAGATAAACTGTGACTTGTGTGTACATGCTCGTCAGTCACAAGAGGAGTAAAGTTAGGTGGGACGGATGCATTTTTTCCCACCATACATCCGTTCTGCGGTGTCTGTCGGGGGCAACCCAACTTGTATGACAACATTAAGTAACATTAGCTACCTAGCATTAGCAGCTGCGTAATTCACTAGATAACGCTAACGTTAGGTAAGCACCAACCTAGAAAACTGTGACCTGCTCTCACTGAATCAGTCACATTGAGAGAGACAGCGAGTGCGACTGGCTACTGTCAAGTAGCTGCCGAGCTGACCGTGAGTCGAAGGAGTCTCTCAACTGCCAACAGAGTGCCACTGTGACTGTGGTGCCACTCAGCTCGGCAGCTAACATCCCGCTGTCCTGCCACGACTGCAGACAAGTGAGCCGTTGTTTGCCAAGAACCAATCAAGCCAGCCGCTCTTGGATTCTGATGCTGTCTATTCCTGGTGTTACAGTACAGGTGCTTGGAGTGGCCAAAAAGGACCAAGAAAGAACCATATTTCAGCAATAACGGGGTTGTGTCTCTCAGGCGACCTGAATAACGTAATGCACAGCAGACTAGAGAGCAGGTGGATTTTTTTCTTGAAATATTATGACTTTATTCTAATTAAATTGTGACTTCATTCCCGTAGTGTTTCAACTTTCTCTTTTACATATTACAACTTTATTCTCAACTTCTCAGAGAACACAAGGGAAATGTTATGAATGTGCATAAAGTTTTGAACATGAGCAAAAATCTTTCTGAAACACATATGAGCTATTAAAATCCAAAGGGTTTATAAATTAATTCAAATGCAATGAATAAGTGCCACATGTAAGAGGTTACGTCCCTAAACAAAAGACACAAAAGAGGAGGGAAGAGACAGTCATGCTAATGTGTGTTGACTCAGCATAGTTGTCATTAAATACAGGAGAATAAATATATGAAAGCCACACAGAATGATTGAGAGTCTGTTATAGTTTTACATTTTGAATTGTCAATGGTGCCTGAATTTTTGTGCTCAACTCCCACCATAAATTGTTGCATAAAAATTCAGAAATTCAAATTTCCTAAGGAATAATATTCTTAAAGGCAGGTTGGGCAATCTTGAAAAACTAGCAAGAGTACACTAGATTTTTAAAATATGATCAAACCAAAATATGAGCCCGGTGTTGCCAACTATTTCCCAATTAAAGTAGCTAATAGCATTAGCTGCTAACTAGCTCCAAAAGTCTCTAACGGCGTGTCCACACCGCCCGCATGAGCAGCGCCTGACAGCTGCCTCGTTTAACTACTGCGTGATTCACGCGTCGAGTGTTCACACCAGCTGTGTTTCTGTTGCTGCTGTTGTCAGATCTTTCTTTCCACATAGAGTTTGCCTTTCATAATGGGCATTTCATTTAATTTTAAATATAATTTATATTTATTTTTGACAAAGAAAGGTTAAGAAACACGTGGTAATTCTAAATAACAGTAATAATCCACCATTAAATTGTACTATATTCATTCATAAAGCCGTGCAAGTCACTGCATGTTCTACAACACTGTCCTGCACATATTTCAGAATAAAAACCTTGTGTTAACAAATGAAGGAATTCTGTCCACTGAAAAAAATGCTTGAGGGCTTTTATTTTTAAATGAAAGCAGGTAGTGATTATTTAAAAATAAATCTTTTCTTTTTTCATGTCTGTGACATTTTCTACAGATAGACATGTAAACTGCAGTAATGTTGCTGATATGATGTTAATATACAGTCAATAGATCACCTTCACTGTCTGTTGTTGCTGTGAACCGCACGGCTCGCATTAAAAATGGGCATGACCTTGAATCTGTAGAGGTTGTTAAGTTGTTAACATGGACGGCGAAAAAAAAAATACAACAGGTCCACGCGCTGTTGATGTTGCCAGTGTGTCCAGACCGTAGGCCTACATAGGTCTACATTAAAATGCGTTAATCTATTTAAATATGAGTGATAGCAGAACAGTTCTTCCTTAAGAAAATATAGAGGGGATCACAGTTTTTCATTATAATATATTGTATAGTGCTCTATAGAGGAGTGCTTGAAAAGAACACTGAAGTTCAGGTGAAATTTTCATCCAACGCCAACATTTTTATGGTTAAGCTGCAAAATATCACCGAAAATGATTTGCTGCTACATACATATATTGGAGGGCCTTTTACATGTCTGTGTCCAAAGGCCCATTGTCTCAAAATTCATCCATGCCTGTCACTTATTAGAAATATGTTGTATACAGGCTAACAACAGTTAATTCCCTTCATAATTAGCAACTAAAACAGTCATTTGAACAATGGTGCCTTTTTCAGTAAAGATTTGAAAGTTATATTCTGAGCACACTGAACTACAGCTTCTGGCACTCAGTGTATTGCTCAAAGGCACCTTGACAGTAACCTGACCTGCCAGATGGCTTGTTTCATTGGAAACTGTTTTGAAAAGGGCTTGGCAGGTGATTGGATGAACCATCTGTCAGTCACCTCTTGCCGTAGCCAGTCGGGAGAAGAGCAAAAACATCTTTTCCATCTAGAAAAGCCTTCAGTGCCGTTCTATGCTTTGATAGAACTGATGCTATTGCAACATCTATGCTACTCTCTCCAGTAGCCGCCATTGTTGTATAGAACCAACAGTCGCCTCTCTGCGTCGTCTCACACACCTAAGCCACACCCTAGCTGCCAGTAGCTCCTCACAGGACGCTGATTGGTCTGTGCTCTGGTTTGCTGGACACAAATGCATTACTTGAAGTCCGACGAGATGGATTTTTGTGTGATATGTGATCCTGAGATTCTTGCGTGATTCGTGATATTTTCAGAGTCCAGCAAGGTGACCTTGACAGTAACTGCTGAGTGAGTGGACTTCCTCAAGATTCAAGATTCAAGATTCAAGATGTTTATTGTCACGCCGGTTGTACAGGTACAAACGTGTGAAATACTTTTCGCTAGGAAGCTCCATTAAATAATAAATTATATTACATTTACATTTACATTACAATTACATTTACATTACAATTATAAAAGGAAATACTTTATACAAGGGCATATTAAGAACATATGTATTAACAATATATACAGTATATACAGTATAAGAAATATTTTTGTGTAAGAATGTGTCAAATTAATTATAGATTTAAAAGTCTGATGGCCTGGGGGAAAAAACTGTTCCTCAGTCTGCTGGTGAGAGTCCTGGGGGTCCTGTATCTTCTACCAGAGGGCAGGAGGGAGAACAGGCTGTTGTGGGGGTGTGTCGTGTCCTTAATGACCCTCAGGGACTTCCTGAGGCACCGCTGGGTGTAAAGCTCCTGTAGGCTGGGCAGCTCGCACCCGGTGATGTGTTGGGCCGAGCGCACCACCCTTTCCAGCGCCTTACGGTCCACGTTGGTGCAGCTGCCGAACCAGGTGGTGAAGCAGCCTGTCAGGAGGCTCTCTATGGTGCCCCGGTAGAAGTCCCTGAGGATTTGCGGTTTCAGTCTGAAAGTCTTGAGTCGCCTCAGAGCGTACAGTCTCTGCTGGGTCTTCCTGACTACAGCGGTGGTGTGGGTGGCCCATGTCAAGTCCTTATGGATGTTGATACCCAGGTATTTAAAGGTGTCCACCCTCTCCACCGCTGTGCCGTTGATGGTGACTGGGGGGTGAGTGCAACCCCCCCTCCTGTAATCCACGATGACCTCCTTGGTCTTTGAGATGTTCAGGGAGAGGTGGTTGTTCTGACACCACTGTTCCAGGGTGGTCACCTCCTCCCTGTAAGCCATCTCGTCGCCATGGGAGATCAACCCCACAACTGCTGTGTCGTCCGCAAACTTCACGATGGTGTTTGAAGCTCTTGTTGCCACACAGTCGTGGGTGTAGAGGGAGTACAGGAGGGGGCTGAGAACACAGCCCTGAGGCGCTCCTGTGCTTAGAGTCAGTGAAGTCGAGGTGAGGTTGTTGATTCTCACCACCTGGGGGCGTCCCGTCAGAAAGTCCAGGATCCAGTCACACAGTGGTGTGTTCAGGCCCAGATCCTTGAGTTTACTGACGAGCCTGGAGGGCACTATGGTGTTGAACGCTGAGCTGTAATCCACGAACAGCATCCTCACATAGGTGTCCCTTCCTTCCAGGTGGGAGAGGGCGGTGTGTAGTACATGGGCGATGGCGTCCTCTGTGCCTCTGTTTGGGCGGTATGCAAATTGTAGGGGGTCGAGTGTGGGGGGAAGCATGGGGCAGATTAGGGATTTAACCAGTTTCTCAAAACACTTGCTGATTATGGGGGTGAGGGCTATGGGGCGCCAGTCGTTTAAGCTGGTTACTTTTTGTTGTTTGGGGATGGGGATGATGGTGGTGGATTTGAAGCAGGTGAGGACAGTCCGGAGAGATAGTGACAGGTTGAAAATTGTTGTGAAAACCCCCGCCAACTGGTGTGCACAGGACTTCAGGACGCGTCCAGGAATGCCGTCTGGGCTGGCCGCTTTGCGTGGGTTGATACGCAGGAGGGTCCGGCGAACATCAGCCTCTGTGATGGAGAGGGGACGGTCCTGTTCTGCAACAGTCATGGGGGAGGGGTGTGGAGGTGGTGGGCAATCCAGGTTTTCAGCTGAGGTGGGGGTAGAGGGAAGGGGGTTGTCAGTGTTGGATGGTAGTGGTTGTAAGGGGGGGTTCTGATTGTCTGCAGGGGTGGGGGTGGGGCAGGACATGACACAGGGTCTGACAGAGGAGTCAAACCTGGCATAAAAATGATTGAGTTTGTCTGGGAGGTTGGGTGCTGTGTCTGTGATCTGTTGTCTGGGTCCTTTAAAGTCTGTCATGGTTTGGAGTCCTTGCCACAAGTGCCTTGGGTTGTTGGAAGTGAGTTTGGACTCCACCCGTTGTCTGTAGTCTCTCTTTGCCTGTTTGATTACTGTCCTTAAAGAGTAACGTGAATGTTTGTAGTCGTCTGGTGAGCCTGAGGTGAAGGCTGTGTTCCGTGCATTGAGGGCTGCACGGACATCACAGTTTATCCAGGGCTTTTGATTTGTCTTTGTCTTTATGGTTTTTGTGGGGACTACTTCCTCCGTGCATGTCCTGATGAAGCTGGTGACTGTGTCTGTGAAGCCACTGATGCTGTCGTTTGCAGTCCTGAACATCTCCCAGTCCACGTGATCAAAACAATCCTGAAGGATGGCGTCTGATTGGTCTGACCAACAGTGAACGGTCCTGTAGGCGGGGGCTTCACGTTTCAGTCTCTGCCTATAGGCGGGGAGAAGGAGGATGGAGGAGTGATCCGATTTGCCGAAAGGTGGGCAGGGGAGGGCTTTATAGCCGTTGCGGAAGGGTGTGTAGCAGTGGTCCAGTGTGTTGTCCCCCCGTGTGTTGAAGTGAATGTGTTGGTACAGTTTTGGGGAAATGTTCTTCAGATTGGCCCGGTTGAAGTCCCCCGCAACAATGAGTGCGGTCCTCGGGTGCGCGGTCTCCTGCACGTTAACTGCCCTGTGTAACTCCCGGAGCGCTCTGTCCGTGTCGGCCTGGGGGGGGATATAAACACCGGCGATGGTAACCGATGTAAACTCCCTTGGGAGCCAAAAAGGCCGACACTGCAGCATGAGGTACTCCCAAGTCAGGGGAGCAGAAGGTGCCGATGGTCCTGATGTTCTGTTGGACACACCAAGTCCGGTTAACCATCAGACATACCCCTCCGCCCCTTGTTTTCCCGGAGAGCTCCTGGTCTCTGTCCGTCCGATGGACGGTGAAACCCGGGGGCTCGATGGCGTGGTCCGGTACCTCAGCTGATAGCCAGGTCTCCGTGAGGCAGATAATGTTACAGTTTCTGATGTCCGGCTGGAAACATATCCGCGCCCGCAGCTCGCACAGTTTGTTGTCGAGCGACTGCACATTTGCCAGTAACATAGTGGGGAGTGGGGGGCGATGAGCGCGCCGTCTCAGTCGAACCAGGACCCCGGCTCGCCGGCCTCTCCTTCTCTGTTGGGACCCGGACTTCGGTCGGACCCCGGCTCGCCTGTCTGTCCTCCTCAGTTCAGGAAAGAGAGTTAGATCCGGAGTGAGGAGGTCCCGGCTGTGGTGAATGCTCCTCTCTCTGATGTTCAGAAGAGTCTCTCTGTTGTAACTGATCCTGGGGGCTTTGTTATTGTTGTTGTTATTGTCGCCGTCGTCCATTCTTTGAAGTTGCTTTACTTAACTGATACTATAGAGCCTGAAACTATCACGAGACATAAAACTAGCAAAACTTAACAAAATAACATAAAACTGGCCTAATAATAAAAATTAATCTTTAAAAAAAACACTAAAATAACCTTAACATGTACGGAGCTCCTGGCATGTCGCCCTGTCTCTACGGCGCCATGGAAGCATTCTGCAGTTTTGAACCAGCATCTCTCACCACAAACCTTTTGTCAACCCTTTAATCTCCTGGTGCCTCTTGTCTGGTTTGCAGCAGATGATGTAGAGCTGCCTAAACAGTGTGAACCACTGCAGGAGAATGGTAGCCTGAGATTCACGGTTGGCCACTCTAAATCTGTAAAGAGCCAGTACGAGCCATGAATCTAAAACAAACGGGACATTACCTAAATGATTGAGTCTTGGGATTTAATGCATTGCCTCACCTGCTAATGCTCCTTACCCCAGTCAGCACATTTGTCACCTCGCCTCCCTTCCACCTCAGCAAATAAACATTAGAGCAAATGATGACTTCCCTCACCTAAATATGTGGGGCTTCTTTTCACAGATGGAGCGAGAGAGGTAAAGAAAGGGAGAGAGGAATGGGGAGAGAGAGTAAATTTGATTGTCTCAGGTTTTATTAAATGTGAGCTCTGTGCTCTGAAGGTATATCTTGTCCTCCATAAAGAATAGACTTAACTCAATGACTTTTTGCTAATGAAATAAACGTTGAAATCGCTGATCCTTGGCATTATGAAACAAGCCCTGGAAGAGCTCATAAATAGCAGTGAGGGAGGAGGGTGTGGTAATGGCAGCTGGGTAGATGATTAATCATTGGAGTGGATCAGTGGGGACACTAGAGGTGTTGGGATAACACTCTTCTGCTGCTCTGTCCGACACCTTCAACACGGCTCTCTGCTTATGAATACAAAAACACAGTTCAATCAATGTTAATGCTTACATCTGATGTTATTGGATAATTTGCTGTTATATTTGTACATTCATGGTTCCCAGAGGCAACACTTTCTCACTCGCAACTCATCTAATACAGCAGCGTGGTCAGTGGCCCTACGCTTCAAACTATGACGCTCTCCGCACCCCTCTAGCATCAGTTTTGC